>NW_015115381.1:37676-66598 GCF_001443285.1 Poecilia latipinna
GTTCTGTGTTTTTGATTATTTCCTCAGGATTTATTTATGCTCTAAAGGCCTTGCCAAATTCATTTAATTTCTGTCACTTTTAGATGTTGCAAAAGGTTAATTAATTCATAGAAGCTCATTTCTTCATGTTTAATTTCTTAGTTTAGTTTTGTGTTCTGTTCCTAGCGTTTGGATTCAGATCTCTTAGGGAGAATCCCAACAGTCCTGTTAAATCCACCTGGAAGGTCTGGTTTGTCTGGGGATCAGACTCTGATGCCTAAAAACCTAGCTTTCTGTTTGGTTTAAGTGAACTCTGGTGCAGTTCAAATACACGTGTGAAAGCCAAGCAGACTGGAGACCACTCCAAAAACAGGAAGCAGACTATAGCACAAGGCATTCTGGGTAAAAACAACCAGAACAAAGGCAGGTGTCAAACACTAGTGGGATAAATGGCTTGTATATTAATTTTACAACCACTAAAATCTGACGCCACTTCATTTTTGTTTACATTTTGATTCTTTGTAACCATTTTGCCAACCAGGACTTTGGCTAGAGAATCGTAGAGTACAGAAAAAAAACTGTACTGTATTTCGGTTTAGCCAAATTCAATATAACTGATGTAGGAAATGAAGAAAAGTGAATTCTGAAAGTGAATCAGAAAGTAGATCAAATCTTATAACGTCTCAACTTGACCCAGCTCAACCTTTGAGACATACTGTATGCAGCAGTTAGCAAAACTGATGAAATGATCCTTTGTTAGCTTTTATCCACCAGAGACCTAAAATAAAAACAAAAACTGCCTGAAATAGGTCCTGCAGGGGGGGATGACACATTATATACATAGAGGTCAAAATGGGGAAACTGATGTCCAAGTCGGGGGGTGAACCAACATTCTTAACAGATTCAGTGGAATATGTAACCAAGAGGAAAAATGTCAGGAGGTCCGTTTTCTAATTGTTCTATTTCTGTTTGCATTCTTTTTAGTCTTGTAAGTTATTTTCAAAAAGAAAATTGTTTGAATGCCAACAATTGCTATTGTGAGAGCAGCACGCTTGCAAAAACTCCTATTCATCGTTTGCACAATGACTTCCAAGCAAGAGGAAATGTCAAGTGAAACACAAACACTGGAACCGCCGGTCCGCCCCGGATGAGCTTCATCATGTATGGAGGGAGCCGATGCTGTTTGGGGCTCAACTTTCACTGAAGCAGGAACAGAAAATATGGATGAACACTGAAGTAACCGTCATGAAGCGCTGAAAGTTACTGCAATAGATCTGAGGATAAACATTCTGTAACGCAGCTGAAGCTGAGGTCACACTGTCCACTCACAAATACAACTTTCTGTTGTTTCACATATAACTTTACACACATGTTCACATGAATGAACATAAGTTCCCTTATAAAGTGAAAAAATCTGCCAATGTAACGAATAAATTTAGTCAATATTAAGAATTTATTCAACAAAAACAAGCTCATACTTCTTGCTGAAAAGTGTAAGTTAGTTCTCTCTTATTTCAAATGTACTAAGATATTTGCAGTAGAAACTGAATGAAAAGCACTTGGTAAGATTTTATGTTTTTTGCAGTGTGGGTTATTTTCCTCTATTGAAATATATAAAACCAAAAGCAGAAGAAATCTTCTTCACAGTTCACTGTATGTCAAAGATGAAAAGATGCTAAATTCAGAAACTGTAAAAGAGTGGGAAAGTAAATTTTTGAAGGAAATTAGCATTTTTTAAAACCACTTCTGAGTTAAAATACGTCTGTGCAGTAAATCAGACTCCCTGTCGAAAGTCTGCAGAAATGTAGAAGAAGTGTGGAACGTCATAAGGTAGTGGTGTTTTTTCAAGAGTCACACAGTTTCCTTGTTTTGGAAAGTTCCTGCATCAACCCCCACCTGCTGTGAAAGCTCTGCAGTACTTCCCCTGTTAGATGGTAGTCTGTCGCCTGCATGCGCCTCCTGATCAAAGCTGTGGCGGAGCAGGGCTCAATGCAGCAGACTCCTGTCATCTCTCCACACCTATAATAAAGAGAAGGAGAGAAAATAGATTCATGTTGTTTTTTGTCTCAAAATGTCAGAAATTATTGGTAACAACCTGTTGAACATCTTATTCAGGACGGATATGCCCATTTAAAAGTTTGGAGGAAGTCAGCCATGCATTTCGAATGAGTGTCTCCTCACTTGTTACTTCCTTTTGTTCATCCCATATGACTGGAAGTCACTAATGTCATTTAAAATATGTAATAACAAATATTATTTGACTGTAATTTCCTCGTCTTGACCAATTCCACTGTGAATCTCTGATGGTGTATTCTTTGTTAGAGCTTAATTACAGCTTGTGCGTGCCGGCCCCGTTCAGGGAGTTGCAAAGCTTTTTATTGAATTCAGTTTGAGCAGCAGATTTAATTTAACGCAAATAAAGACAACAGGCAGTGAAAACTCATTAAAAACTGCTCTAAATGGGTCTGATAAATGAGAGCTGGGATAGGTATCTAAAAACTACATCTGTTGAGGTGAAAGCCTGACAGCTTTATAAATCAATGTGGAAAATTGAATCAAGCTTATGAAAGCTATGTCATTAGATTTCAGCTTTTATTGAAAAACTGCCCTCATTTAAACCGTGCGACAGGAGTGAGGCTGCAGCCGGGCGGTTATTAAGACGTTAAGCTAAAATGATAGCAGGAAATATGCTTTTTGTTTGAGTCTCCTCTTTTAGACACACAATTTCAACATATTCAGCCCATTAGATTTATTACCATGTCACTGTGAATCTAAGTTTTAACAATGAGAAAAACTTTAATCCACACGACGGCAGTAAAGGAGTCATCAAAGTGATTGTTTCAGAAAGTTTTTAACCCTGGTGATTAGCCTTTGTGAGCTCCTTCAAGGCTTTCAGCGGCACACCTCTCTGGACTCGTTTGTTGCCTTTCATTTCGAAAGCCGGGAGAAAAATCATCATTAGCTCCGGCCTTATCTGCTCTTTATTTTGCCCCTGTGATGAGCCCTGTCGCTGGGATTTGGGTGATAATGATTGGTGCCGCAGTGTAAGCTTAATGGCTTCTCTTTATCTTCAAAGGCTTTGATTCCTCATTGTTGTTGCTTAGCAGACAATTAAGGGGTAAAGGCCACATTGGAGATGGATTTCTGTGAAGGCCTTTTTTAATATAAATTGCAGGGCTTTGGCCCTAATGAAGACCACAAACAGCTGTAAAAAAAAAAAAAAAAAGGACTTCTGGACCATGGTTTCACATTTTTCTAGAGGAGTTTTTTCTTTATTTGATAGTTTACAATGAAGTTTTTTTTTATACTCCATAAGGTGTTGGGGGAAGTTTTAGCGTCTACTGCTGATCTGTGCAACCAGGGCCAACTTCTAAAAGTTGCCATGAATTAAAAGAAACTGCAAACTTTGTCTGCAAATAGCACACAGACAGGAAATGGTGCTATTGGAGTTATTCTGGCACATTTCATTTTTAAAAAAATCTATTCTCAAAAAGAATTGATTTATATAAAATTGTGAAAAATGTCTTTGTAAAATAAAAAAAAAGTGTTCCAGATCCATTTGACATCAAACTCCAGACTAAATTTGGATTTTTTTCGTTTTTGTTTTTAACTTTTAAGTGATTAAATAATTCATGACAACAGTGTTTTTTTTTTTTGTTTTTTTTTTTTTTATAACTTTCACTTCATGACCTTCAGACAGTCTTGGCCACATCACTGTTGTTATTGTGGTCATCGCTGGATGGCATCAGAGAGAAATGGATGAGAGCCTTCATATGGACCGAATTGTTTCAGTAATTGTTTTTTTAATTGTTTGATTTGCTCCTCTGAAAGAAGTAAATGTATAGTTTGACTGTGATACAAAATACACAAGATTGTGATACTTCTAAAAAAGTTTTTATTTTTTTTGTTAAGCCAATCACAGTCAGGAGGAGGGTCTTAGTGCTGTCAATCAACCTCGGGTACAAACTGCTCAATGTAGTAATATTGGAGCGTAGGAGAGAGCAAGGGGCAGGGTGTGAGTGGTATGTACACAAGCAGTATTGACAGCTCTAAGACCCTCCTCCTGGCTCTGATTGGTTGTTTCTGACCAGGTTGTGTATTTCAGTCATTAGTACTGGGAGCACTGGGAACAGGCCAAGGAGCTCAGTTATATGTCTCATGCTGTTCTGTCACGACATGGTGACAGTTTTAACAAATATGTAAAAACCATGTTTTTTTTTTTTTAATAAAACTTATCGCATGTTTAAAGGAGTGAAACTGAATACTGATACTTGTTTCCAGTGACTGGACATTCAGGGTCATGATAAGATTTCCAAACCAACTGAACAGTCTCTTCTCAAGGAGAACCACCGACTCTGCTTATGAGTTCCTCCCTGGCTGAAAAAAGTTCAGCCTACAGAGGAAGCTAACATAATAATATAAGTCTACAAAATGAGCGATCATAGCTGCTAGAACCTGAGATATTCTTCCAGTTTATGATCCAGATCTCATGACCACACGCGAGGGCTGAAACACAGAAAAACTACTAAATCAAGAGCTTTCGGCTTGGCTCTTTTTCACTGCGCCACATTGGAGTATGGCTCTAATTGTGGCAGAATAAGGCTCAATCTGTCAACATTATATATTCACTCATACACAAGGCAACTTTGACTCCTAATGCTTGAGGCAAAAACTGTCCCTCAAGCTGGAGGGAACAATCCACCTTGAAATGTGTGCTGACGTCATATTCTGTCTTCACAATCCTTCTAATATCAGCCAAATTACAAAAAAACAAATCATTTTACTTCCAGTCACTTGCTGCCATAATGACCAAGTTGTAATCCTTTGGTCTTAATTTACACAGCAGATCTTTCAGGTTTTTGCAGGTGGTGCGTATTCTTCATGCGTTGTGATTTATCTATTTCAAGAGGCAGCCACTGATATATAAAACATAGGTGAAAGGTTGAAGATAAAAGATATGTGCAGCAAAGGATTCCTGAGAATAGAAGTTATATAACGTACGCCTGGCATTTATTTTTCTACTTCACAAAGATGACGCAAGTATTTCATTGAACAGCTGAAGATACAGCATTTTTAAAGAATTAATAATTGAGGTATTTCAAAACATTTGACTGTGACTATTCAGTATGTGATGAAAACCCCATGCTGCAGCTGTGAATGTGTGTTTTCTGTCACAACTCTGTCCTAATAGTGCAAAATCACACCAAATAAATGTATAATATTAAATTATACTCCCTGTGTTACTGCTAGTGTTTCTTTGATCCTTGATGCTTCACAGTCTGGTGTAAGAACTGCTTCAGCGGTATTCTGAGAAGACTCTAACATATCCTGAACACTGGACCTCAGGGACAATTTAGCAGGCAGTCTCTGACATCTATAAAATTTGACTTGCCTCCACAGTTTTTGCTGCGCCTGCTGCAATGCATACAGATGGCCTTGTGTTAGCTGGCCGCCATTAACTCAGAAACCAAACGCACTGCATGCACAATCGTCAGGCAGCCCTGCTGATCTCCTTCAGCAGAGCTGAAGGAGATCATTCAATCTGTAGAAGAGAAGAGCTTTGTTTTCCAGGGAGAAGAAGTGATTGCGTTCCACTAACATTGAACTAAAAATGTTGTTTCAAAGTACATTTAATAGAAAGGAAACCTTTTCACATCAGTTCTCAAAGGCTTTCACGATTGACCGCATCAGATCAAATCTGGGAAGATTTAATTCCTACTTCTCTCTTTTTTGATCAAAGTTCTATAAACATGCTTTAACAATGGAACTGGGATTTTTATCTTAAATCTACCAATGAACTTTATATGTATGAAAGGTTTCTGCAGGAGGAAACTCCATCAGTATTTGTAGTAGTTTATCAGCAGATTATGTTGATGTTGAAGGTGAGTTTGCAGAAAGCGCTGTTTGCTTTTTAAGGTTGGAGGTTGCATAACTGCATCAGCTAAGCTTTTATTGAAAACAACAACATGATGAGTAGCAGAAGCGATAATGTTTGATTTTTAGAGCTTTTGGAGCCTTTTATGAATTTAACCAATTATCTCCTATGTTCTCCCTGAATACAAGTTTATGGAAAAATAGGCGGTCCATTTGATTGAGTAATGCTTTATGTTAATGTATAGATTTTGTGCAGTTGGACAGATTAATCCAACTTCATCTGGTTTTAATCACATGTTGATATCTAAATACATCAAATTTTGACCAGGAAATCTCATAAATTTTATAGCCAATAAAACATGTTAAGAAATGTAGGGTACTCTTCCAAGTACATGGAGGTTCACCTGAACAACAAACTGTACTGGAGCCATAAAACATATTTCCATTTTTATTCTATGTCTAATGTTGACTGCTGCTTTCATCACAACGCTGTGCATCCCATTTCACTCGACAGTAAGAGGTAAAGTATACTCTGGACAAGTTCATCGCAGGGCTTCATGAACTCTTAGATAACAGGAAGGTCATCTGAAGTCATCCTTCTGCTGTCAACTCGGGCAGATGTTTTATTCTTTTCTTTCGTTCCATTTGAATAACAGCGGCAGCACTTCAGGGATGCACAATGCACTTAGAGTTCGCTGCATGTTGTGGAGTGTTTACATACATCTGTTGTGTTGTGTTAACATAGAGGTCCTGCTCTCTGTCTTCATAAAGGGTGACATTTTTAAGACTTTTTTTGGATCCCCAATAGGTTGTAAATAATTCGATAGTGTTAACCTGCTCAGCACTTTGAGGAGACACCTGTGGGGCTGGAAGCACTTCAGAGACCTCGTATCTGCACTGATGTCAAACTGGATCTGAGGTCCTGCTCTCCACATATGGACACATTCTACATCCCTGTCATTGCAAATGATAGTTTGCCAAATCTCTTGAGATCTAACAAGCAGATAGGCCATTATTGTTTCCCTCCCATTCCTCTGGAAAGGTACAATTGTTTCTATAGCCACACATTTCCTCTGACTCACTGCAGGAATTATAAACACACCATGCAGTAGTAGACCATTGCACAAGTACCTCAATGGATACCTCACCTCTATTACTGGTGATCTGAAAGTTTCTTAAAATGTTCTGGTTAACATAGAAGAATAAAAGGGTTTTGAGAAATTGGATATTTTAATTACAATTGATCCTGGACTTTAAAAACACAAAATAGAACAATGTTTATTGTTAGCAATCCACATGTCCTTTTCTTGAATGTTTCCTCTAATTGAAGCTCACTCCACAAGCCTTTCCACTGGAATAGACACATCAAAGACATTTCTCTGTCAGTAGAATAGCATCATTTATTATCTTTGCTTTCCTGGACAACCTCCTGCTGCAGATGTGATAGACGGTAACGTAAAGACGTTCAATTCACCCAATGCAGCGTCTGACAGTTAGATGCAGCTTCAAAAGTAATACCAATGAAATTATGTCAGTGCCTCAAGAAACAACTCTTTAAAAAACTCAAATCAACATTGTCTTGTGTATTATATTCTAATATATTATTTAAAAGTAGTTAAACTTATGTATCTGCAGATTTAGCTACAGATAAATAGCTAAACCTCCTTGAGCCATGCTTAACTCCCATCAGGAAGTCATAATTGGCTTAAAGCAATCTGATTGGATGACACAGATGTTGGTTATCAGTTTGGCATGTTTAAAACACTCCAAGGTGTATTTGTGTGAGTTCATGAAACCTTTTCTGAAACGGATCTCATGCACAAAAATATTATTTTAAATGATGTAGGGGACGTTAGCTGGAGATAGGCACCAGCACCCCTCCCGACCCCACTGAGGGACAAGGGTGTTCAGAAAATGGATGGATGGATGGATGATGTAGGGGACAGGGCTGCACAGTGGTGCAGTTAGTAGAGCTGTTGCCTTGCAGCAAGAAGGTTCTGGGTTTGATTCCCAGCCCTGGTCTTTCTGCATGGAGTTTGCATGTTCTCCCTGTGCATGCGTGGGTTTTCTCCAGGTACTGAGGTTTCCTCCCACAGTCCAAAAACATGACTATCAGGTTAATTGGCCTCTCCAAATTGCCCCTAGGTGTGAGTGTGTGTATGCATGCATGGTTGTTTGTCCTCTGTGTTGCCCTGCGACAGACTGGCAACCTGTCCAGGATGTACCCCGCCTCTCGCCCGGAACGTTAGCTGGAGATGGGCACCAGCAACCCTCCCGACCCCACTGAGGGACAAGGGTGTAAAGAAAATGGATGTAGGGGACATACATTTTTGTAAAGATCTAGCTACATGTGAACAAGGTCTCAGGAATTAACAGACAATCTCTCACTGAATGAGTGCAGAGAAGGAGTCTATGGGCTGTAGCACAGCAATGAGGTACTCAACAGGTAAGGGAGGGGCTGTAAGCAGAGGAGCAGCATGAATAATGAAAGGAAACAGGAAAATAATTACACAAAATGGTGATTATATTCATGCATTCAAATTTTCCATTAGTGGAAAAAATTTCCTTATGTTTGATCTTAAATTGTACAACATTTTACTTAAATTTCTTTGTCCAAGCCATTCCACGAAGTCACTCCACAAACCAATATCCACGCTTTAAATAGTGCTGTGAACGTATGGTTCCTTTAAATTGCATTTTCCCTCGCAGGTCATACCTTCCCACTCTATTCTTAAATAGAAAAGATGCAGCTAGCTGCTGCTTTTCCATTACCACCAAGACCTTCACCATGTCTGCTATTACTGAACAACTCTCTCAACAATATTTCACAACCTATTCAACTGTAGTTCGACTGAACCATGTGGGTTCCAGACTCCCTTATGATGTGGATCATGACCAAAAAATCAAGAACCCTGATAAAAGCATCTGCCTGTGGAGGGTAGCAGGGTCAGACAGAGAGAGGTTCAGGGTTGTGTCATCTCAGGGAAGCTTGGACTAGAGACCCTGATCCTCCCATTGGACAGAGGGTCACTTAGGTTGTTATTAGAGGTCTGATTAGGAAGCTGGTTGGTCTTTGGAGATTTTGTAAATCCTGCTGGAGGGACTGTGCACCTCTGCTGCTCTGGAGGTGCTTTAGTTTCCCTCAGGGAAGCTGGAGTGTGTTGTTGGGGAGTGAGATAAGAAGCTTTCTGTGTTTCTGTGATGTAGTTTCATTCCTCAGATATGAAGTTATATACAGATAAAGTCTGATGTGGCACTTACCTTGGTACAGAACAAATTATTTTAGAACAAGAAGGTATTGCAGCATCTGGTTATCAAGTTAAGGTACACCAGGTATGAACAGTTGAAAAATGTTTTTCTGGCGATCATTATATGCTTCCTTAAGTTTGAAAAATAAAGATATGTAACATTGTCTGACCATACCGTTTTTAAGTTAAGTTCAAGTTATGCTACCACTGAACTGCATTAGTATTTTCCAGACAATAAGCTGCCCTTTTATTCATAGTTTTGCTGGTCATTTGACTAATAGTAAGGTGTGGCTTATATGTTTTCTTTTTTTTTTCATGACACATTTTTTGACTAAAGATTTAAACATTAAATTATACCAACTGAACCAAGGAAACTTTACTGTCTGCAGCTGGGAGGAAAGCTAATCGCATTAGCTGTTTAGAAAGGCCACAGTAGGGCAGGAAAATGTAAAAACCTAGCACAGATCGTCACAAAATAAGTACACCCAGCAAACTTACTTTCTGACCAACTTAAGGTCACTCAAATGATTACATAATGTATACACATTAAAAGTTTTAGCTGGGGTAAATGTAAACTCTAGTTTGCGATAGTTCCCATTGGAATATTACAGATTATTCGACTCAGTTTTCTCTGTGATGTTGCTGCAGGAGCCATGCATTGTTTCTGGTAGTGTTGAGCATCAAATGCTGCACATTTGGCCCCAAAGTGACATTCAAACATATAAAGGCAGAAAAGAATAGTTTTACTCCTCTTTTGCTCTGAAAATACACAAAGACAAGCACTTCTGCATTACGATTATCACTGCATGCTGTCTGGGTCTGTTCTGTTTTATTCTTCACATTAATATTGTAGCAGGTGGTTAAAGCCATAAATTATAGCGACTCTTTTAGATGTTTTATTTTCTCAGGTCCACCTTGCTGCTGAATATACACAATAATGAAACAGTAGTGGTGAAACTGGATTACATATTTCTACTGCTTTTGCCAGAGTAAAATTATACACAGGGCAAAGCAGCTCAATGTGATTATCACTGCAGACGAACAAAACAAATGTATTCAGACAGAGCTGGACAGGATGGGAGTGTATTTTGCTTTTCAGTGCAAGAGAACTGATAAAACAACAGAAACATGAGCAAACGGGTGACTTTTTGCTTCAAATTCAACCAACCAAGTATGACAGATAATTTTTCACCACAACATTTCAAATTGTGAGTTTGATTTGCTGTGTACACTTTGAAAAATACTGTAGAAAATGTTAGATTCCTGGTCACACTGCAGACAGACGGACTCATTGTTTGCAGTCATTTATTTGCTGTTAATTCAACATTAACTGTTTGTTTTCTCTCAGTTATTTTTCTGCCTATAGAAGCTATTCCTGGTCTGGTGTTCGGTTTTGGATGTGAGGCCTTTCTGGAAGAGGCATCAGCTGAGATAAAACTGCCACTGACCAATCATTCTCTCCCTCCTGCTGTTAGTTTTTAATTTTCATGAACATGTTTCTTTTTCTGTGTATCCTCTCAAACCCCCAGTTGGTCGTGGCAGATCACCACCCGTACTGAGCCGGGTTCTGGTTATGGTTAAATAGGAGATGTTTTTCTCCACTGTCTCATTCTTCATATGAGGGATTGCTGCACAGTCAATCACAATGCAAGTTACTGTCTAGAGTCGCTGTGCGCTCATCCAAGAGGAGTGACTGCTGCAGGTCATTAGCTACGATTCCTTTGCATATGTGTGCAAAACTTTGCTGATATTCCACTAATTTAGAAAAATGCAATTCACATTTGTGGTTTTTCCATAAAATAAGAAATGCAATCAAATTCACACTTGAATAAGTTTGTTCACTATAAGTCATTAAAAAAGCATCTTTTGTGCCAGTAGAAACATCCAGTTGATCAAGTAACTAGTGAGATACGAAAAAAGTGTTTCCATCACAGTGTTGCGAAATAATCTATATATTATATAATATTTCAATACTGCCAAAAAATAACCTTATTATAAAAGCAAAAACCTTTTATTGGAAAGCACGAGTTTTTTACTTGCTGTGTTTGAATTGAGCTAATTTATCATTTGGTCAGTGGAAATGCAGCTTCAGACTTGATGAATTCTGTTTGGTTTCTTCTAATAGAAACTTTTTAAACTACTTAAAAAATTATTTGAGCCCACGGTACTGTTTAATAGCTGGGACAAATTGGAATGTATGTGTGACTGAATTAAAATAATTTTTTGTAAAGTGCATCAAGGTGGCATTTATTGTGAATTGGTCCTATGTAACTAGAATTAATTGAGTTAAATTTCGATGAAGGATCTGCTCTGCAAAAAATTATGCTTTCAACAAAACAATATACTTTTTCATAATCCTATGAAAACTGAGTGTGCATTCTGCACAAACCTTCACTTAATGTAAAATATAAATAAATTATCTGTGTAACCATGTCAAATATTTTAATAAAAAAGGTTCTGTGGTGAAATGGGATTCCAATGTGCAATTGCTTTGACAAATAGTGAATGAGAAACTGACACATCACCAAGGAAAACGAAAAGCATGTAGCACCACAAAGAAATTCATCAAATCTCAAGGCTGACTAATTATTACTCCCAAAAGAAAATTATCCCAAACAACAGTAAAGGATTCTCAGAATTTTTTTATTATTATTATTTTAGCTGAAAAATGTGTTGTTTGTAAGGGTTACCACAGAAACAGTCCAATGCCTGATTGCTTTCAATGGTCTGCCTTCTTTGATGGTTTTAATATTTTCTGAGAACTTTTAATGTAAACAAGGATGTTTTATGGAGAAGTAAAGCTTCGTTCTGATAAAAAAATCAATCATTCTTTATGTTGGTTACGTGAACTGAGTCATTGCACAGAGCAGACACCCAGGATCTTGTTCCAGTAACGAGGGTAAAAACTGAGAATGTTTACCTTAAATAGTCAAGACCTTGTTAATATTTCACACCACAATGCTTCAGCATTCTAATAGATAGGACCTAGACTTTGTTATGCTTTTTTATGATTTTGAGTTTTGTGTACAATTTAAAGACATTGTCACAATTTTTTTAATCTTTACTTTCATTTGGAACATGATGTTGAATGTATAGCCCACACTGAGCTGTTCTATACTCTGGTCGGTTCTGCTGTGCTACAGGCAAAGAGTAAATCTCCAGGTATGGATGAAAAATGACAAATAAAAAGCTGTAAGCTATTCTGGCATTCTTTTTCTGTGACCACTGGACATACAGTATGTACAGTAGTGATCAAAGAGTCAAGTATTTTCAACAAAAAGCATTTGTACATGAGCTATATTGACTATTATGTGATTTTGAAATGGAGTTTTTGTCAGAAGAATGAATGTCGTGATTTGCTTCTGTGGTTTTGAAAGGCAGGGCTGAAGTTTTACCAGTGAAAACAAACTGTGAAAGTGACTGAGCCTTTTTATATTAACCAAACTGAGAAAGTGCAAGTAGGCTACAACAATGGCTTCACAGTCACAAGTCTGATTCGAAGCCTTTTCTGCCTTTGATTGACAAGTGTGCAACCATTGAAGCAAGAGAAGTACATTCGCTTGGATGCTCTGCTTCTTTTCTTTCTCACACCACAACAACTTTAGGCTTTGTATCCCACGAGGCTCCCTGACCAGTACAATAAGGTACCCTGGAGCATGTAGTGGGCATCCTCATTAGATCTTATCCAACCTCAGCTGACTCCTTTCAGCAGACAGGAGAGGCAAGTTCAGGATCAGTGAGCTGCTTCATCGGCAGCGAGTTTAACCTACCTGAGGGGGAACAATGTGATGCGATCTTTACACATACCGCTACATCTTACCAGTAGTCAATCATTTCTGTTCATCACAGATCGTCACGCATGACCATTTTCCAACTCGTGAAACATCGTCCACATTCTGCAACATCCCAGCCCCTTCTGTCCCAGTTGTATCGAAATTTTAAGACAGGAGAGATTCAGAAGGGAAAAACAAAACATGGCACAAAGAAATAATTTACCTCAGGACAGAGATCTTTAAACAAAACTGAGGAAGTGAACAAAGCTTCCAAATATTGAATTAACAATAACAGGCATTTTATTTGGCTCAGCACTTCTTTCTTTGCAATGGAAGATGGTTGTTTACAATACACACAATTTCCAGTAAGCTTCATAGCATCAAACTGCTGCTTTATGTTCGCCATGCCCAAATGCCAGCAATTGGGTCAAATTTAAACTTTAACAGAGTCCCTGCCTCTGGGTAGCAGTCATTATAACTGACCTTATTAATTTTTGTTCAAAATGTGTTTGTTTTTTTCAAAAAGGTCTATTTGGATGTTATGGGGTTGTCTTTTTAATACAATAAAAATAAAATAGGAATAATTTATCTGAAACAACACTTGCTTAAGTTTGCTTAATCCAGATTAAGTTTAATTTATATTCAAACAACTCTTTTGTGCAAAACATGCCTTATTTTGTGCTGTTTTAGTGTCTGTATGAACCAAGTTTAAGTCCTTTGCCTTTGCACTCAAGCAAAAACAAGGTATAAAAAGTCAGCCTTGCAAGCCCCTGTCTTCCTGCAACAGTTGTTTTCAATGGAAGATCAATTCACCAACAGGAGCTTAAACAGAAAAAAACATAAAGATGATTTAGGAAGTGGGACTGTTACTGCCTAAAGGAAAACAATGAGTTTGTTTTCAATCAAGAGAAAGCAGCACACTCTTGGACTCTGTCCTAATGCCTACATCTAGTCTCCTTGGTCAAACACACACAGAGGCAGACTTGCTTGTTTCTGCAGGGCAAGAAATCCTATTACCTTTGAAACCACTCCTGTGGCACCAAATAATAGTCCAGCTGGGTGCTTGATTGCTCTGACAACTGGCATTGATACGGAGGCAGCTAGTTATTCTACTGTACGTGTTGTTGATTCCTTCCTTTCGGGCCTGGAGAATGCGTTTCCTCACCACCTTGTGAAGTCCCTGCGATTCATTTCATGCTGTCTGTCTCAGAGCCAGAACTCGCATTTAGATTCTGGGAAGCAAACTGGTTGGATTCTGACTTTGGAAATGTTACAGTTTGATTCAAACAGAAAGTCACATCTCTGTGGTGTGAGAGAGAAAGAAGCAACATTTTTTGTGAAATGGAGAAATTTCACTTGTGCAGATGTTGTACATAAAATCTATTCTAAGTTCAATAAAACGCATGGACAGCCATGATGTGGAGAGAAAATAATCATCACCCATCACTCATAACAAAGCTTTAAAACAACATCTGGCAACCTCAGGGCAAAATGTTTGTTGAGCAGCTAATCGAAGATTTGTCTAGGCCAACAGTTGCCAAGCTTATTTGAGTGTGCTACACATTCAATAAATTACAATATGCGTTGAGATGAAGCTCATTTGTTAGATTTCATGGTGCTTGGAGCAAATTGTCCAATTTTGGAGTTGATTTGCGTTTAGCCTCAGTTTTCTGTTCTTGGTCTTACAGCAGTAAAATCTGCTGCTGCAGCCCATCTGCTCCGAGGCTGGACTGGTTTTGCATTCAGGGAAGGTATTCTGCAAATCTGAACTACTGTCGGTTTTCTATTACCTTTTAATAAATCTGATGACACATTTTAATTTAGATGCCATTTTACTGACTGATGTGCAAATTGTGTCGACACACTTTTGAATAAGTTTGCCTTTTAAAGTTAATTCAAAATGTTAATGGAAGTACCATGATGTTTTAAAATAGATATTTTTTCACTTAAGATTGTATTGAGAATCACATAACACCCAAAGCATCGTTTTATCTGATGGCAACTCAAACCAAAATCCTCAAATTATGAGAAAGTTGAATCATTTAACATCATCACAAGATTAATTTTTAATGCTTTTCATTTGTGGCAACTCGTTACTGTTTTCATTCCTATAAAAACAGATTGACTCCAGTTTTTGCCTTCATCGCCTTCCCCATACTGCCCTCTCACTCTGCTTCTTCTCTTGACAAAACCTTAACAGCCTGTAAAGGCCCAACGCAGGCAGGGGAACTGAGTTTCCCTTTACCTTTACAAAGTCAGCCTTCCTACATCCTAATCACTCTCCTACAAGCTGAGATGAAGGTGAGGCAAAATGAGAAGAGAAATGGGAACCCATTGTTTCACTACGCAAGGAATCATTCAAGTATTTCTTTCAAAGTCTAAGAAAATACTTCACATTCTGTTTTATGCCCTGTTCAAGTCCTTATTTGTAATTAGTTTTTTGCTCATGTGCAACATAAAGGAACATCAAGAATTGGAAAAACAACCAAACCCGATAGAATTTACCCATTAGATCCTTTATCTGCACAATTTATTACTCTGAACAGCTGCTCATGGGGCAGTTATATCAGACCTACAGCTTTTCATGGCAGGTGGGATGCCTCAGTCTGCATCTCATTCAATCCATCCCATACTATAACATTGATCCAGAAACAAGATTTCCCCCAAGGAAGCCTTTCCTGCTCAATAGCATGTGTACTTCCATCCAAGTCTCCCCAACATTTCGTCAATACTTCCTCAGTTCCTGCACTTTGTGAGAAGCTCTCTCTGCAGGCAATCTCAGGGAGGATCAATTAGGCGATCGGACCCCGAATAGTAACTGTCACTTGCAGTGAATCCTGACAGGTCTGTTAAACCGACTGTGTGGCCGGGAGAGTTATCAAGATGGAGCGCAGTAACAAGCTGGCTCCATTAATTTCCCCTTGGATGGTTTTAATTATTTAGAAGCTATATTTTGAATACTTGAAATCTATTCCCACACACACACACACACACACACGCACACGCAGGGCCACGCTAGAAAATCAACAGCAGCTGGAAATTATTTTCTAAATTAAACAGTTGTTTGCTGAGTAAACATCTCACTGCACCAACCCCAAAGAGCTTCTCCTCAGCTTCTTTGACATGCAAACTGGTGGAGAATCATTCATTTGCTACCAGTGTTATAGTAAATATTAGCTATATGATAACACTCATATTCTCCCAGCTGCCAGCTTCATCAGGCTCATGCAGTTTCTGTAGCTGAAGTTTACAAACGATCCCTGAAGGATTAACATTATTTATTTGTAGTTGTTATAGACTTATTTCATTTTTCTTTTTTGCACAAACTAAAAGTGTAAATTTTTTAAGTCAGGGTTTCTAAGAGGCTAAGATTCTGGTGACACTTATTGTTAATACATAGTTGAAATGCATAGAAGGATAAGAGAAGGTTAGATGACAACGTTTTTGAGGAACAATAACTAAGTTGTAGACGTCACCAAGAAGCAACTTTTTCAATAAAAGTTTGTTTTTTGAGATGGAAATAATGAGATTTATTTTTCTTTCCCTGTTGCTGCATAGAAAACTAATTATTTATGGCCTATTTTTGCTATGAACCTTGTAACATCCTGGCTCAACGACTGCAACAAACAGAGGAAGACAGCAAATGGTGGTTGTATTTTAAGAATGTTATTTATTTTTACCTAACCAAAAAAGAACATGTCTGATCAGTGTTTCAGTAATCTAATCTATATCTAATCAGTAATCTATAAATAAATACATTTCTTCTACCATTCAGAGTTCTGGAAAAGCTTTGGTTCATCTTTTCCGGAACCAAGGCTGTGATTTGGTTCTGGCATTCAGAGGATTTTCAAGTATAAAGTATTGCTCTCTTTTCATTTTTGTGCCTCAACAGTTAACCTGCCCCTGTGTGTTTGTGTTCAGTGATTTCCCTCAATATGTTACACCATGAATTTCCCTTGAAGCTTTTCTAAATTACCATAGCCATCCACCTCTTTCCACTCAAATAATCATCCATCCATTGTCTTTACACCCTTGTCCCTTACCGGGGTCAGGAGGTGCTGGTGCTTCTCCAGCTAACGTTCCGGGCGAGAGGTGGGGTCAACCTGGACAGGTCGCCAGTGCAGAGCAACACAGAGACACACAACCATGCACACACACACACTCACACCTAGGGACAATTTGGAGAGGCCAATTAACCTGACAGTCATGTTTTTGGACTGTGGGAGGAAACCGCAGGACCCGGAGAAAACCCACCATGCACAGGGAGAACATGCAAACTCCATGCAGAAAGACCGGGGCTGGGAATCGAACCCAGAACCCTCAAATAATCACCTCCCAGTATTTCTTCTTCTGGTTTTGCCTCAATCAGTGCCAGATCCTTCCTGCATTACATCTGTACATTCATTTTCTTCTCTGTTTATCATCAATATATCTTGTAAGATTCTTTTCTCCTTTTCATTAGATGTTAGCTAGAAACATGTTTTCCTGCCTTTTTCCATCATAACACCAGTTATGTAATGTGTTTGGGATTGTCGGCTTGTTGGAACACACTGTGGTGTCTCAGCTTTAAACATCTAATCTAAATATGGTTTCACTGGTTAGAAAAACCCAGAAACAGTCAAAGTTAAAGTGACAAACAGCTGGAAACTTTTCTATTGTTAAACTATAATAAAAACATTTAATTTTCTCATGACTTTGTGTCACTGACGTGTTTGTTCCAAATTCGGACTATAAACATCCACATCTATGTTTCCTCTTCATGAAAAAACAAACTGAAGCCACAAACATCTTACTAAAGTGAAACTAGACAGAGTTCGATGCGACTGCAGTAACATGCCGCACTAGTGCCTGCTCTGATCATCAAAGAGACTTTAGTTGTGCAGAAATCTACAGGTACCCGGCTCTGATCATGGCGAGGTGTCCTGTTTTTCTCAAGCTTTGTCTCATTTCAACTGACATTCTTTGATTTATATTAAAATATATTCACTCCTGTTCAGCTGATGAGCTGCACCTCATCCACATGGATCAAAGAGCAACACAGCTGAGGAAATCATCACTAAGGATCTATAAGAGGCAGCAGCCCCGATTCTGTGTTTTCAAAAGTGGCTGTGTAGACAGTAGTTTTTTTTATTTACTTTGGGATTACTTTAATTGCCAACATAGTTATAAAACATTAACTGAAAGTCTGCATACAAGCTTCTCAACATGTCGCCTACTGCTTCCTAAAGCTGGCTGTACAGTCTCCATCCTGTAGTCTTTGGTCTGTAGATATTAGGAATGCTGCGGGAAAACGGGATGGAAATGGCTGGAAGTGTGTCATAAAAATATCTTAGAGAAGCTCATCACTTTATAGGTTTCTAAGTTGAACAATTAAAAGCAAAATCAGTATAAGAAAAACTACACCAACAAACTAAAATAGATTTTTTTTTTAATTATAAACATATTTAACATCAACAATCAAGCTAGTTTGAGAACCAAAATGCAGGAAGTAAGCTGGAGAAAATGGAGATTACCAAGAGAAACAACAAGAAACCTACACAGTTTGAAATTAGGATGACGACAGATAAAGGGAAACCGAGAACATTCCCGGGAGCAAAACGAGAATTTTCTTAGAATAAAAACTCGACACAGGAATCTATAAGAAGAAAAAACAAACTCAAGCAGATTCCCAAATACACATGAAAGAAAAGGTTTCACCGTCATATGCGTTCGACCTTTGCTCAGTTATTTCATTTTTTCTCTGACCATGATTTTTAAATACTTTTCATCCGGAGATTTAGAGTTTATTTAGGTCAGACATTTTGTTCTCCATTTATCCACCTCTTTAACTTCTGAAACACAAACTGTAAATATGCTGTCATGGTCAGCAACAAGGGTCAGGCTGTCTGAGAAAGTGTGGGAAGTAACTGATTAAGACTGCTGTAAAATATAGAAAAAGATCTTGGAAGCAAACTAGAAAGAATCAAATGCTTCCAGACTTTTTGAACACGTCTCAAAGCGAGGCTTTAAAACGTAAGGAGCAGCTAACTATTCTCTTTCAATAAGCTACTTTTGTGAATTTCCTTAAACACATCTTGATGCGTCTCTGGAGTTTATTCTAAGCCATCAAAACAGATAAATAAAATTATATTACCTCTGCCGTTTGGAGTTTGATATTTTGGCATTCGAAGTTGCTGCTTTGAAATTTTTCAAAGGTCTGAACTCTGACAGCAAAACCCATTTTTGCTGTTTGACAGATGCGTAGAGATTTTCACTCAAAAGAAAGTGATGAGTTTGAGCTTCATTCAGGATGCCTTAGGGACCCATTCAGAGCAGACACAGGGATGTCAGTCATTTTAATGGGACTGAGCTTGGTGAATGGGATGAGTAATGGGACAAATGATGAAGAATTGTAGGAGAGATGGGGCAAACCACACATGGTCATCTGCTTAACCTCAGCTGTCTGATTGTGGTTTTAAACACCTTTCAACCTTTCACAGGCTTTGTCATTTTCATAGTCATTTAATCAATAGATGTTATCATACACCAATAAAAAAAAACGGATTCAATTTTCAGTAAGGGACAAAAGCATGCAAAACACCAGGATTAGACAGCCATGTAAAGACAGAGTGAGGCGTTTTTAGGCATGAATCTAACAAATACTACACTGAAAAAAATTAGTCAGTTTGTAAACAAACTAAGTTTGTCAACTTATCTGTGTTTATTATGATATCTTAATATATTTACTAGGATAAACTTATTTATTTTAACCTGGATCACCTGTTTTCTTTTTTTCAGTGCATTGTGACACTGAAAATGTAATAATAAAAACTAACCAAACTTGGAAAATTGTATAAAATCATATGTGAAACACTTGAACTCCAACAATTCAAGATTTCATCCCCAATATAATCATTTTGGAGCAGCCAGAGTCATTTCGAACTAGGAATACATTAATCCGTACCCGCTTTAAAAACTTTTGGTATCCACATTACGTCAGTCTTGCCTCAGGAAGGTTTTGTGCCCACCGTTCATCCATTTAGGGACGTTTCTTTTTAGCTAATGTGTCCATTTGTCTCCACCTTGAGGATGGATAAACCCTGTAGGTGTTTTAACCCGACGGTGTGTCAGTTCATACTCGGCTACTTTTTGTAACTTTACGACTCAGATAAGGTTTATCTAATAACAGGTGAGTTATTTTGGCTTGGTCAGACGTCCTAACATGACATTTTTCATCATTTTTAATTGGTCCAAATGGTAAACAGAACTGCAGTCAGTGTGTTTAAAAAAACACACAAAATTTAATTAAACTTCATGTTACTTTATTAGCATCGTTGAGACAATTTATTTTCATAATTGTTATGAAAACTTCATTGTTCATAGAAAATTGACCAAAAAATAAAAATTTTTTAAGTCTTTAAATGAAGGTTTTTGGAGTTTTGTTGTTCTTTAAATGAACGGCTTCTCTTCAGTGGTAAACTTCACACATTGTCTTCCTGCTGTCAGAGTTACAGGACTTTAACAGTCACTACGTGGCTCTGTGTTCGAGATTTGGTGGCAGCTAATTAAACTTGATGCAACAACCTACAGGACTGCAACAGTCAACATCATAAAATAGTGGAGTTGATGTGAAGATGAATGAGTGCAGGGATCAATCAGATGCTTTAAGGTTCAGATTTAAAGGTAATAAAAGCTCAGAAGTGTGGAGCTGTGTACCTCAGTTTGAATCTGCATGATTCGATTTTCCTTTAACTGGGGGACTAAAAAGAAAACTTTCTATCTTATTCTAATCAGACTGATCAATAATTTTTCTCCAGCATCTAATGAGTCCTCTTTGAAGCAAAGAAAGCAGATAGAAACTGAGTCTTCAACGCTTCCTTCCCTAAAAATATCCAGTGTTCAGACAGGTTCGCAAACTTTCCAGCAACACTGTGGAAAACATAAACTACTTATTATTCTCTCTCACTGTTGGTGTCCCTCTGCAGCAATTACACAGAGGCAGTGCTTTGTTCACGCACAGCAACTGGATCAGGTTCTGCCACCACATGCAGTGACTTATTGTTCCCCAGGGAAATAAGGTCTAATTGATAATTACTGAGGGAGCAGCCAGAACTGAGAGTCAGCCCACACTTTCATTCACCAGCACACTAAACATGCACAGCATGTTAAAGATGTGCACATATTGCAAAAAACAACAACAAAATCTCCAGAGTGTACGTTCAAACTTCACTTCAATCGATGCCAGATGGGAAACAATATTGGGAAGATTTGCTGAGCCATTATTAGGAAAGTACATGAAGTATGAAAATATGGGTACGGTAATGAGAAATTATTGTATACGCCCTACAAATAATTGGCTTTTTGTAGTGAGGCTGAGTTTCCAGGTTTGCTGGTTTTTTTGTTTGTTTTTTTTTTAAATCACCTTCATGAGGTGATTGGATATTTCCTCTTCCAGCCACTTCTCTCTGCAGGTGAAAGGTGACCTGCTGTCTCTGGATGTTTAGGAACAAAACCTGGTTATCATGATTTTCATCACCTTAACTGGAATGTCATTTTATTTCATGTTTAAATTAAGGCTGCAACCAAAGATTATTTCAGTAATCGTTTATTCTATTAATTTTTCTGATAAAAATATGAACACATTCTGCAGGTTTTTTTTTTTTTTACTTATGTAAGCCTCTTTTACACAATGTTGGAAATACATTAAATATACAAATAATTAAATTCCTTTTTTAAGCAAGAAAATAAACATTTTATTGCACTTTCAGTGAATGCTTGATCATTTGTAGCAACGCATGCAGAAATACTTCTAACGTCAATATGTGAGAAGATCTGCCCTTTCTCCTTTATTTAGTATCAATATGTTGATTATTTTTTCAATTAACCAATTAATAATTGCCAAGTTTTCAGATTTAAATGAAGTACATTACTAGGATTTAGTGCCAGCATATAGCAAAGTGTTAACATAAAAACATGGTCCAGGTAGTTTGATTTTTAAGCAGCAGTACTGCCACTCATATTGTGTTCCTCAAAAATTCATCAGCTTAACAGAAAATAGTGCAAAAACAAGAAAATACCTGGTGAGCAGCAGTTATGTGAAAACAAATCCTATGTGGAGGTCAGAGGAAAATTATACCAAGAACATAGAAAAGCATCAGTAGCAACCAAGGAATGTAAAATAAACAGAAAACTGAGGCTATGATTTACAGACTCACCAAAATTAGACACCAACATGTTATAAAAGATTTTCTCGTTGATGATGAATCCTGATTTTATTTGCAACAATCTGATTAAAGGATTTTGCATGAACAACATGAACAACATGGATCCAACGGACTTTCTATCAAAGGTCCAAACTGGTTTTAATGGGATATTTTCCTGTCTCAATATGAACAGCATCAAATATGTTTCCCAGAAGAACGAGTACATAATACTCTCACAGTCTGAATATTTGTATTTGTACTTTGTATTACTGAGGTAAAGAGACACATGTGCATGAGAAACATCCACATCTCTTGCTGATTTATTCCGATGCGTCTGGTGTTCTGAGGAATGTTTCATCCTGTTAGGACCTGGAACTTTCCATGGACATTATTTTTCTGCGATGTCTCAAATCACGTCTGCAAACTGATGCAAAAATTGATGTGAGTTGCTTGCAGAAAGGAAGAACTCTCAATTACGGTCATTTCCAGTTGTTTCAAAAGCTAAAAGAAGATCAAATTTAACAATAATGGAAGGCTAAAGTTGTATTTTTACATGAATTTTATTCAGTTACACAAGTAACCAGAATAAGAGATGTTGCTTTTCACTACATAAAAACATCTCTTAACTGCACTAACTTACTGTTTGTTTACAGAATAAGTTATAATACTCACTACTTTTTAATATTGCAAGTTGCTCCACTGCTTTTGCTCCTAGCAAGTTTGAACTCAAATACTAAACTGGCACTGAATAATGTACAATTCAGAGACAATCGGTCTGTTCAGTCTGAAGCAGTCGATGCAGACTCTCCTTGTTTTCCTGCAGGCAAACAGCAGCCTGCATCAGTTTAACTGTTTTATTATGACAAATTATAAAATAACCTTTATGTAATCATTAGATTATGTTTTATGGTTACTAGTATGCTGATTTTTTTAGACATGTGGTTACTTTTACTTTATGTCTGTGGAAAGACATGATGGTCAAGTGTAAAAAAAAAATCAGCTTTTCTAAAAGAAAATATTTCCAACTTCATTTCAGATATCTAAAATAGAACCTCCTCACATTTTGTGGCCTTTCTAATTGAAGAAGTCAGAAGGTGGTGATGAAATAAAATGCAAGCAAATAAAATGTTTGATTCTGCTCTTGAAGAAGCAAACCCTTCAATTCCAAAACGGGGAAGATTATCTTCACATACTTTATCTCGATCCTCCCTTTCAAGTGCGGGTGGTCAGTGAAGTCCGGCCTGACCTTTCACTCTCACCGTTTTCCTCTTTGAAAGTGATCGCTCTCTGTTTTTCAAACCACAGCTCTCCTCCGCACTGTGACTGAGTGAGACACAAACTGAAAGCTTTCTTGTGAAGGGGAAATGGCATCATCTCTAAGGAATTTCTCAGACCTTGAAGAATCACACACAGTGAGTTAGACGAGTCGGACCTGGAGGGCAGCAGTTGCAAAAAAGGGGGATAAGAGTTAACTGGCATCCAGAGGCAACAAACTTTGCTATATTCCACTTTAAGTGCCTTGGGGCTGTTTTGGGGGAAAACAATCAGAAGTTGGTGGCAAGAAGACTCAGCGACGCCTCCGATGTGGCTGTAAATAATGTATTAATGCAGATTAGATTATAAAGACTCAAGCTTTCTAAAATTTGTTTGCAGTGACGGGTTGGAACATCTGTGTTAGAGTTCTGAGCCTGAAACATCCAATAAAGAAAGGAAAACCTCCAGGCGAGAAGATGGCAGTGCTTCAAAACGTATTGAGAGGAGATAAAGACAGGCAAATTATTACGAAGAATTATTAAAGCAAACTGAAAGCCCAGCTTGACCCGTGGGTATTCACATATGGATGTAATTCTTGTACATTTAGAGCACTTTGGAAATTACAAAAGATATTATGGAGTGATGTCTTACTTTCCCCAAACTCTGATTTACATTTTTCTTGGGTGTTTCTCAGACCAACCAAGTCAAACTTATCCTGAGTGAAGCTGATTGATTCTTGAAATCACAGTTTGTGATTTTTTAAAATAACTCTTCTGCTTTAATTGTGAAAGGTGATTCTTAATTTTCTCCAAAATATTATTGATATCTTACCTTGTTTTGTTAAACCCAGTATCATCTCATCTCATAAGCTGAATGTATTATTATACATACTGCTGGCTGCTGGATCTGTTTCACGTGTAGCTTCATATTTCCATATGAATTAAACAACATCCCCTCCTCCATCCTGGAGGTGCTGAGAATGCAAAAATGGCGTCTTGCTCTTCATAGCAAGGACACCTGTCCTTCCTGAAACTTCTTCTAAGATTGTCTTTTATACATAGATGGTGGAGTTTTTCACCTTTATGCAGAACTTTTTCACCTCATTCCATCTCCACATCTAAATGCAAACCATTTCTCCTAACTGTCATGCTTTATAAGTGTTTGTGTTTATTCACAATGTCCTGCATTTCAGTTAACTTCCTGAATTTGGTTCAACTGAAGTAAGACGAGATCTATGTTTGCTTCTTTTGTACATTGCACATTCCTGGGTTGGTCCAAGAAGTTGCTGGAGGGAGGGAAACCTGGGAGGCCTCCACAAACTATGAATGTTAAGATTAATTATGTTGCATTGGAAAATGATGTGCACAGATAGCTGTGGCAGTTCTGAGGATTAAATGTTCATGCATAAAAAATGCATATGTTTTCATTTTGAAACATAATCCACCCAATTATTTGATTATTCCTCTTCTTGATGTCCTGCATACTTTGTAGGCGATTCTGATGAGGCATTATATGGGGCAACAACAACAAAACAGAAAACACAGTCAAGCTACTGTTGCACCTTTAAAAACAACTAAAAAATTCACATATTTTCACTTTTGCGCAACTTTATTAAGCAAAACCCACGAGCGAGCGGACAGCATGTAGTTCTGTCTTCACAGAACACTTTTTACTCCCATCATGCATTGCATCATCATCACAAGAGGCATTGTTTAGACAGAAAGAAGAAAAAAGTAGTTTTAGCACATTTTTAGAAATAAACTAAATGAATTGTTCAACCAAATACTAAATGAAAAAACTGCTTGACCAATTAAACAATATCACATTCCGGACATATTTTCAGGGCTCTACACTAAACCTGTAAACTTCTGCATATAACTGTATTAAATGTTCAGGATGGGGATGTTGTGAAAGTGGAAGTCCACCAGTTTAACCTGCCTCAGGTTCTGTTTTGTCTCTGGTGAAGAGCTTTGAAAGTATCCAGCTCTTCTTATTCCCTACCTTTAGCAGTTCTGCTCATTCAAAGACAATTACAGACGCCTCAGGCTTGTTCGTTGCAACGATATCCACCTTTACTGACTCCAAGTGAGAACGAGCCTCTCAGTTGCTCCTGCATGTTTTGGCGCTGAGCTACCTCAGCGTTAAATAATGTGACTTTATAACAGAGATACTGATGTAAGTTTACAGCAGTGTTGAATTTTAAGAAGTTATAAAGCAAAGATGCTATAAAAGAAAACTTTTTGAAGGGTAATTTCTGGTGTTATTGTTCATAATTTGGAAAGCGCTTCTTGTTTGCTGCTGAATTACTGAATCAATATCAAGCTTATCTGCAGCCTGGTAAGTTAATTAACACTAAAGCTTGTTGTTTTTGTCACTTCTAAGCATTTTTTAGGTTTATAAAGGTGCTGAAGTCTGACAGAAAACATCTCTTTGCGAAAGGTAATTGTCTTTTATTTCCATCTTCTGAGTAAAACTGCATTGAGGCAGAGAGGTGAATTGGGCCATGTCACATTGTTTTCTTTATTTATAATAATTAAACTATAGTTGGCATGGCATCGAGATGCATGTCATGGTGGCCACAGACCAGAAATACACAACTATACAGAAAATTAAATAAGCGGAAGATGGATGGATGGATGGATGGATGGATGGATGGATGGATGGATGGATGGATGGATGGATGGATGGATGGATGGATGGATGGATGGATGGATGGATGGATAACATTGTTAAACTCCACAGTTCAATTTCTGTACTGAAACAAAGTGAAGCTTTTAAAAAACCCATAAAAAAATAAACTTTTCTGTGATTTTTGCTGTTATACTTAAAGTCAAGTTTGTTTGGTACAACATTGGTACACACTTCTCACTAGCTTCAAGTAAAGTGTCAGATATTCAAAGAAACAATATGATAGTGCAGCATGCATGTGGTTTCAGCACAAAAACAGAAAGATTGCTCTTTCTGTTGGTGAATAATAAACTATATTAGCTGCAGTGATTCTCTGCTTCGAGGAACAAGCATAACAGAGATATATAACCAAACAGGTAACGCTGACTGAATGAATTTGGAATAAAAATCAAGAATTTTTTCAAAAATGTTCAAAGAACATTGAGTAAGACAGCTGGAGACGGATCATGTGGTAACTTCTGACAGAAATCTGAAGTTACTCACACTGGAAGTAAAAGAAACTGAACAAACTAATTTTCCAAACGTTGCAGATATTTGCTAAAATAAACCTACATAAAAGGATCTTACAGCATTGCATACTTTAATTATTGGCAGTATTTGCGTGCCAACACAGCAGCTCTTCCTACAGGCTTACCAGGATCTGGTCCAGCACTAATTAGCCAAAGTCAACTATTGTAGGCTAGATAAACAAAGCCTAGAGCAAGTGAAGAGGTCTGGTTTCTCCGTATGCTACAACATGCATATATTTTCTGTCACACTGAAGCCAAACAACACCTTATAATTTCACTGATGATTAAGATGTTAGTTGGTTTCCTGTCTGCAGAGCTGCAGCTACTAATAGTCAAACAGCACAAGACAAGCAGCCTCCTAACTAACGCGTGTTATGGATAAACTGAGCAATTAGGCGCTTTTTAATGTTTTAATGAATGCAAAAGGACCTCTGCTGTCAAGAACACCTTCCAATGATGAGTGCTGTCAAAAACTGGCTAAACTACTTTTTTTGTTTAGTTTTGTAAGCCCAGAGAGACATTTCCGTAATTAAGTACAAATCCACAAGGGGTGTGAGGAAAACTCATAACACTGTCTGCAATGTGCTGACTGAGTTTGCCAGCAGTTTTTGGAGTTGCATGTGGGAGACCCCTGCTGCCTGCCGGGGGTTTAAGTCTTGTTTAAAGAAGACAGTAATATGCCGGCAGTCTCGCTGAGCTGTCTTCGACATCAGAAAAAAAAAAACATTTCAAACATTTCCCTTCTGTTCCTCTTTCTTTCATTCCAAAGCACAAGCTTTTCCTGAGAAATGATTATCATCCCATGTTATTCTGTGTTTTAAAAGTTGACCAATGCTACTGGGAATAGCTAAAATGATAAATAAAGATAAATAAATGAAAAATACTGAAAACTGACACAATATATCTTGAACATTCCCTAAGGGTTACTTTGCCAAACAACTTCCCCTTAACTTTTAAGCAGAGATGGATAGTAACTAGTTACAATTTATTCAGATATCTTTACTTAAATAACTTTTTTGGGTAAAAGTACTGAGCTTTTTCACTTCTACTTAGGTAACAATCTTTCAAAGTACAGCTGCTCTTACTTTTTCTACTCTTCTGACCTCCAGTTATATATTTCTAGGAACTCGCATTGTCAACATATCCAAACATACTCATCTATTTTTTTTGTTAAAGATTAAATTATCTCCATCAGAAGGTTGTACTGAAAACTCTCTTCACTTACTTCCATCTCAGACTAGAGTTTAGATTTGTACATTTATAGGAAGACCAATATTAAGGTAAGATCAAGTTTAATTTTTTATTAACATTTTATGAATCATTTATTTATCAGTAATGCAAAGTAATTTGGGGGGTTTTGTGTAAGACTAGATGAACTGAAAAGCTCTGGTAGAGTTTGTTACTCATTTAAAGTTTTATTTCACAACATTTATTTGCATTAAAGCAGATAAAGCAGTGAGAAGGATAAGAGGCGTTTGTGCAGAAATCAGAGGCTGATAAGCAGAGATATCCAGGAGGAATAAAATGACAGGCGGGACAGGCTGAAGATTTATGAGGCAGATGAGACACAGGCTACTTTTCCTCCACCGTTATGGACATGGTGACACTGCAGTGATTGGAGAATCAATGCCTCCAGTTAGAGATTTGAAGAAATGGTTGTGAGGGTGCTCTTATGTTTCACAGAGAAGTGGCTGTGAGAATTACAGCGGACCCGACCATTACCACCCCCAGCTTTCACGTGGTTCAGGCAAACTGGGATAAATTTAAGAGGGGGTGAAGAAAATTGTGCCACTTTAGAGATAGTTGTGTCTATCCTAAGAGTAAACCCCTTAGGACAGGCCTAAACTACGTTTCATTTTCACCTGAAGTCGGAGTTGAAGTTGTATTTTGCCTTTTTCTCTTCAAAAGCAAGTCAGAAAGCTGTCTTCCACCATTCATATTTTCAGAATATTTATTTAAGAGTAGTTTTTGAAAACTGGTTGTTACAAAAAAAAAAAAAAAAGAATTAAGAGTGAACCCAGATAGTTTAAATTAGAAGCAAAAGCACCAATCAGAGTACAGTAAAACGTCGGCATCCAAAGTGTGGCGCCTGCACAGTTTGTTGTTTCTCAGGTGGAAGGAGGAAGCAACATTTTATAAACTCAAATCTTCTTCCAGTTAAATCATTTTCACACATTTTATTCTTTATATCCACCATAAACTTTTGTTCCTACTGTTGGGTCACTAAGAATATATACCAAAAAAATTTACAATTTTAAATATTTCGGAATGCAACAACTGCATTAGGTTTAGAGGTCCAATAATGCAACTTGCATGGAGGAAAAGCCTCTGGAATAATGTTTGTGTTTTACTTTTGAGCAGTATTTGCATTTGTGAGGCTGTAATAAGATAAAGTGACAGATTTTTATATAAAAA
>NW_015115381.1:70172-73417 GCF_001443285.1 Poecilia latipinna
CACAACATGTTGTGACTAACAAGTATTTTTGTTTTGGCAGTTTTGCCTCCTGTGGCAAAAGGTTTGGGCCCCGTTTCAGGAAAAGGAATAAAAGTTGTGTAAAATTAAGCTTGTTAATTACACTGCAGTGGTTTATTAAGGTATGAGTTAAAATCCTTAAGATACACACCTAACTTTTCAAAATGCTACTGACACAGTAATGTAAATGTGTTCTGTGAAGTTCTGCATCAGCTGAGACATTACTGGGGATTTCATTACTGCTGCAAATCATCTCATCAGATCCCATTCTCCCTTGTTTACCAACATGAACATTGAGTTTCTTTCCTTTCACCGTATATCGTTGACATCTCCTCTGTTTTCACTTCCCCCGGTTGTGGTCAGCATCAGTTTCATGCAGTGGTTTAATTTATTGCTCAAGCTTCCCCAGTTGGCCGCTCTGATTCAAGACTTACCTGCTCAGAAATTCACCAGCGTGATGGAAAATGAAATAATAAATCCAGATATATTAAACAGCCCCGAGTAACACAGGTTTGTATAACTGCAAAACTAATAAACACGACACACAGGTGGAGCAGTGAGTCATTCTGTACAAATAGACGTGCAGAGTAACCAAGCAGTGAACCGCGCCGACGTTTCATGGTTCACAAGCTGGAGCACATCGACATTACCGAAACACGGGCGGGTAATTTATTTCATCGCACTGAGCACATATTAATTCCTATTGATGCCAATGTGAGTGTGGTGGTGTTGAGCTCTGGAGGAGTCATTTATCATTCTGAAAAGAAAAAAAACACTACAACACTCTGACAGAGACATGTTGTCTTTATGAGATCATTTAATTATCTTTCCCTTTTTTTTTTTTTTACAAACCGGAGTCTTTCCACAAATGCATGAATAATTATCTTAGGAGTATACAGTCACAGTGGACTCCTGGTATTCATGAGGGTTAGAGGCCACAATAAAATAGCTAAAATATGCAAATACCTGAGATCTATTGCATATTCCTTCTTATTTTATTGGTGCAAACACTAAATATACCACAATACATAAATACAGGAGTCAGTAAAAACCACCATAGCACCACCACAGAAGCTAACACATGCTGTCTTCTTTATTTCTGCTTTCTGATCACCAACTGTAGTGAATACTAGTGCTGGATTGGCTGCTTTTTAAAAGTCAGCCGATAGCACATTGAGTAGCATTATGTGTAAGTATTTCAGCTCACCAAGCTGCACTTTAAAAAAAAATAAAAATTTTTTAGAAATGTTCTACAAAATAAATCTGCAAAAAGGCAAATTTTCTGATATTTGTTCACTAATTTTCTATAACAAACTCCTGATGGCTCCACAGAGCAGCTGGGTTTACTGAGATTAAAGAACACACCCTAATGCAGTTTTTTTTTTTTATTGTAATTTCCCAACTATTTCACATTTATGTGCTGTGTTGTGTAAGTCCCAGTGAAATGCTCTCAGGCTCGTCATTCTTATGTGACATAACATGGAGAACTTGGAGAGGTGTGGATACGTCTGCAAGGTACTGTGCTTGTCCAAACAGTTTCCAAGTCTGCTGGGTTATAACTTCTCTTTTCTGAGTGTGCATGTATATTTATCGGTACTGCAGGATCTCAATATAAGGTGTTTGCTCTGTGTGCCTAAGGCAGATTGGGCAGCACTGGAGACTTTCCTCCACACACGGTAGAAAAAGTTTCCTCAAAAAGAGTTGAAAAAGACATTTATATGTGAAAAATTTCATCTGGGAATCCAAAAGAAAAATCCAGTTTTTTCTCCTTTTTAAAGATGTATTAAAGTGTTGATGAACAGCAGTTGTGGTTTTATGCCATTTTCATTTCAGAGAAAAGCTGTTTGTTTGTTTTCTTATGTTTATTTTTATAGCCTCAAAGAAACTGTGTTTATATTTTAATTTTCTGATATTGTCAATGATTTTCTAATTTTTTTCAAAGCTTAATTGAGAATGTTTCAAGTTGCCAACAAAGGCATTTTTCTAACTGCTAATGTACTTGGATTTCAAATAAAACTGCATGAAAACTCATCAGAAAAGTTTGAACCACAAAAGACTCTTGCCATATTCACTTTTTGCACTTTATATTTTATAGATTTAGCAGTTACCAACTTTCAGGAAGGGTGACCACAGCTTGGAGTTCCTCTCCACCTTCATTTCCTTCAACTCTGTGTTTCTCTTAACTGTTTATGACAAGCACCAACTTTATCAGTATCAAGTTTTAAAAGTGCCTCCATCCTGATGGACATTTGGAAACTGAATCCAACAGTTCTCGAATTTTGATGTTTTGAATGTCAACATGAAGGCTTCCAGATGTGCTAGCTGATGTTTCTCTTCTACCCTTAGAGACATCAACCCCTGCTGTGGCTGTTTTTGTTTCACAGATTTCATCCAGTTGAACCAACTTCCACAGCTTCCTGTTGCCATCATGTTTTCCAAAGGGGATGAGGCTTTCGGGGTATTTTGAAATAGCCAAAAATGTCCGGTTTTAATCTTACTTTACCAAACCACGTTCCTCCACTTGTTTGTGTCATTTTATTTATGCGATCTTCAAACAGGATTTCTTGTGTCCTTTCCTTTCAATAGTAGCTTGGAATGTAAATCAGTTAAGTCAAACCTGCTTTGAACTTCTCTAAAATGTTATCTCTGGCCTGTTTGCTGAGTTCCTTTCATGTTTGAGGTTCGCTTTGTGACCAACATGCAGAAAACCACTCAGGGACCATAATCAGGCTTTGGTATTTATCGGTAAAATGATCTGTTTTCCGGAGGGATTGGTTTATCTGAAGGGAAGCAAGGGAGATGTATTAGACAGATAGCAGGAGCGATGGAAATAAAGCTTATTGAATATGAGAGAAGATGTTTCAGGTCCGGAGGCGAGTGTGCAGTTGAACCAAAAAGGGAAGCGATGTTGTGCTGGGGCTTGACAGATGATTGAGTTGGAGAGCCGGCAGGCTGGAGGATTCATGGGAGAAGGATGATGACCTGCAGCTGAGACTTTTCCAGAGTGTTATGGAAAACTTTGAGTTAGCTTGGAGAACGCTGGAACTTGGAAAGGTTGTGAACCTGAAGCTGAAGTTAGTTGTTTGGCGTTCTCCTGGATTAAAACAGGACAACACAGATAAGTGGGACACATGAGATTCTCTGGAACAGGGGTGTCAAACTCAATTTCACCGAGGGCCACTTCAGCATATTGGCCACCCTCAACGGGCCACATTGACGGTACAAAT
>NW_015115382.1:0-52233 GCF_001443285.1 Poecilia latipinna
CATCTACTGTATATAAGTTTTGACTTTAGCTTAACTACTGAAATGTACTTCTTAATGATTATTCTAATTTATTGATTTTGGTATCGTGATCATTACACCACTGTTAATGGAGAATGAAACTGGATTTATTTATTTATTTTTTTCCCAGATTTTATGTCTGTAGGGACAATTAACACACATTAATTAATCAACAATTGAGTGTAAGTGTGGGCTGTTTTGTTCCTTTTCTCCAGCTGTCGACTCTGATGGAGGGCACTGTAAAGCTTATTTAAAATTCTCTGATAGGATGTGCCAAGAAAAGTAAAAAAATCTAATTTACATCTAAGAGTCTCTTGGTAACGCGCTGAGGGGAGTGAACCGGGAGAACTGGCGCTTTGATCATTGAACAGCAACTAGGGACAGAAAAGAAGATCGAGTCGTTTTACACAACTCACTCGTTTTTGCTGTAAAATGCAAATTTATAGCATGAAGTGAATGTATGTGGTTCAAGGAAAATACTGGTGTTAGGGTTATAAATGGGCAAATGGGCCATTGGCTTTTGTTGGTCAGTAATTTTACAGTGAAAAGCCCTGAATGCAGCATTTTTAGGTAATCTGGAGAATTAATGGTGCATTTACAGCTAAATTATCCAAACTGACTGAAGTTTAACTTCTTCCAAGCACCGATAAAAAAACACTTGACGTCCAGCGGACATCTTATTAACATTTCAGGTCAAATGTCCACTTACTCAAAAACAACATGGAAAATAGGCCACAGGTCCTCTTGACATCGCTGTTTAGACTTAATTAGGAAAGTCAGGTTTAGTGGTTGAATTACAGAAATTGAGTTATTTGTCTGTTTGCATTTTAATGTACTTCTAATTGTATCAAAAAGAGTGAAATGGAAAATCTGCAGAATGTGAATTATTTTATTTTTTTTAATTTGGTTAATCGTCGGAATAATTCAATTAACAGCCGGGAATATTGGTCAACTACTCACACGGGATTAAACTAGTCATATACTCAACATAGTCATATACTCAACATATACGAATAAAAAACATTTTAGGGTGAAATACATGAGATTTTTTTTACATGGTACGCCCTTTCTTCTAATACCACCCTGGGTAACTGACTATAAACTACATAAAACCACAACTTGGCAAAAAGAAAAAAAAAAAGATATATTTTTGAAGAAGTCATTTAAATAAATCTATTTTAAAAAAATATTTAAATATATTTTTGGCACTAAACATAAACCAAGAAGATCAACTTTTCTTTTCTTTTTTAATTTAAATTTAATTGAAATAAAGATTTTGTTGGCTTGTGTGTACAAATACCCACATGTGTGTGTACGCGTGTATGCATGAACAACATGCAGCCTGAAACAGTCCAAAGCAATAAAGCTGTAGATGCTGGGCTCATTTAGCACAGAGAACCACATCAGTTCATAAAACAGTCATTAAACACACAAACCCAGTGCAGCCTGATGATGGCGAGTGTCTGCTCTGTGTGTCCCTGGAGGTGTGTTTGATCTCCTGACTGTGATAATGCGATATGCAGCCTTTGTATTTGATCACTATGCAACCATCGTCCAAGGCTGGTAAACACGCACACGCACATGCACACACACTGCCATTACCACAATGGCGGCACTGAGCTGTGTGTTAAGTGTGTGAGTGAATCAAACGCAGAGAAAGCTGCTTTTAATCAGGCTGCGCAGAGGAGCTGAGGTGAGATTAATGGCAAAAAAAAACAACAAAAAAACCCTTTTAGACGGCAAGAGGAGAACAGTAATGGGCTGATTTAACTTGAACCGACTGGCATGTTGTTGATTTGTAGCAACGTCAGATGAAATTACTTCTGTGACACTGCTAATTATGTCAGAGTTAAGATTCTGGGTGTGCATTTCACGACCATAATGTGACCTCTGATCAATTTTTCTTGTGGTTTCAGAACTGGATTGAACAAACTATGCGCAGTGTCAACCAAACAGAAGTTGAAGAAAGAGTATTGCCCGTTACATTGAGGGGGGTAAGGAGTCATAATCAGAGTCATCTGAACGAGATGAGATTTTAAGCAATGATTTGGGGAAAAGGTCAAGTATTTTTTTGGAGATGTTACAAACTTTATTTAATATTACAATTTGAAATTTATTTTCTACAGAAATGTACAATTTTGACTGCTATAACGCATTACCATGTAACTACAAAAACATTTTAGGCTGTTATAAGTTAGTATTAAGATGTTTGAAGTAATTAAATATGTTATTCTTAAAGCCAGAAATTCATTGAAATCTAAGCTAATTTAGCTTTAGATGGCATCTCCAGCATCATTGTATTTCCAAAATGTAAACATTTACAAATTTAACATTTTTTATTTTAGGTTCCCATTTTGTCTATTTCTTTTTATGAGTAATATTTACATTATAAAAGTTCTTTAAATCTGTATTGGTTTGTCAGTGAATTCATAAGTTACATCATAGATAATAGACCTTCACAAGTTTAGATAAAAAAAACAAAACATTAAAATAATAACCTCTTGAGAAAATTAGTTGCTCTTCTCTGTCAAGTAGCAAAAGATAAATCAATGAAATGAATGATGTATTTTAGTGTCTTATAGTAAATTAGTCCTTTTGGTTTCAACATGTCCACTTTACTCATGAATGGAGGAAAATGTGGGACCATGTGCTGCCATGGTTACGTACAAGCCAGAGAGCAGCTCAATTTCAAAGAAAACATTTGAGAGTCCTTCAGAAAGACCGGGGGAACGTCGAATCATGTCATCTCCAAAACATTAAAAAAAAGGCTGTTTTTTTTTTTTTTTTTTTTTTTTGAGGTATAATAAAATTACAGGTGACTTAAAATTGTTGTACAGTTCTGTACTTTAAAAAAAACACTCAGCTGTTATGGCACCAGAATAGTGTTGTAACAGTTAAATTATTAGTACAAATCATAAAGCCAATCACATTATGGCAATGCATTATTAATTAGTCCATGACTAATTAATACATGAATTAATGAATTAATACATGAATAATGGCACACTGCTTAATGAGTCCTCCTTGCTTACCATCTGTGTAATAGAACTGCTGCATTACTGATGCAAACTACATAGTTCACAGTCAACAGATGAGCTAAGTGCTGTTAGCTCGTAATTGGGCTACTTTTCATGTGAAGGCAGCTTTGCTGTGCTGCTGATGCCGTTCATGGATTTTTGGCTCGATGTTTATTGTTTGGGTGAATTAATTTAAATGGTGCACCTTCCTGCTTGAAGTTAACAGTATGCAACTCCGAAATGTATAACTAAAAATAGCACAGTTAAAAGAAAAGCAACAATTGTCTACTCGAACCATTTTAAAATTGCGCAAAATTATTTTGCTTTTGACGACCACTTTTCTAATTTTGATACATCAATTTAAGCAAAAATATAAAACACCAGTGCCTAAGTGTAGCTAAATTTGAGAAGTTTTTAAGTATTTCTCAAAAAAATTCTACAGTTTTCCATTCTGCACTTTACAGAGTAATGTGTGATCTTAGATGGTGAATTAGTTGGGCTGTGTGGCCTGGTAGCAAACCTGCAATTAGCTGCTTGACACGGTCGCTGCTTATAGATTACCAACTGAAGTTTAGAAATAGGGTTAAGGGTGATGCTTCTTAATATTCAACATATGACTGGAAATTTCTAATCCACCAAGTTTGCTCATCTTGTAAAGGGGCAGGGGGAAACAAATACTTTTTTTGCACGGCTGAAGAAGATTTGCACAGTTGTGATAAAAGCATTTTAATCATTATGCCTTGATATTGGTAAGCCTTTCATTTAACAGTTTAAAGTTTGAGTTTCAGCTTGTGTAGCTGAGTCAACAAGAAAATTCAATTCAAGCTTTTAACCCGAGTCTCAGAAAACATGAAAATCACAAAAAGATGGAAACCAAGCCTGTATGTGGCTGATTATGGCTCCATTTTATGGCCTCTATGGTATACATAGTACTGGTACTGAAATCTGATGACTTGCGACAAATTTTGTGTCAATCAGTGCCACCTGCATTTAGGCAAAACCCTTCAGATTATGTGGTAAAGTATAAAACTACCAGTACATTTCCCCCCACCCCCACATTTCTCTTGTGGAAAAGTGAGTTCTTGGGTTTGGTGAAGTAGGCTTACTTACCTACTGACAATAACACTGGTTTTTGTTTAATTCAATTGTAATCAAACTAAAGCTCAACTCAAAGCAAAATGTCAACTGAGACAATGACATGCTGCATAGGAAAGACATAACATAACCACAAACCATGCACTACAATTTGGGAATTGCCCCGCCGTTCCAAGTTTTGGAAACGAGGGAAGTTTAAGTGAGAGTCAAAGTGTATGATCGATGCTGATTGGCCGTCACACCTGTCTGCTCCTTCCTGTTGCGTCTCCACTCGGGGGTTTCGAGCACAATGAAGAAGGAGGATTCCTTACTGTACTCCTCCCGGTCTAAGATTCTAACGGTTATGGTCTTCCTGTATGGGACAACACACGTACACACAAACACATACAGAAGGAAGGTGGTAAATGCATGCATGAAAGACAACAAAAAAAAACCGCAAAGAAAAAACCAACAAACAATAAAAATGGCATGACAAGGTATGCAAGTTAAAACACATATAAAACGATTACAAAAAAAAAAACAAAAAACTAGGTGGTAGATGTGGTGAGATGAGGTGACCCCGCAGTCGGCTGCATGCTCCCCCCGGACGCATCAGGAGGAGAATAAAACCGAGAGTCAGAACAGTCAAAGCTACGTCTCCTCCTGTGGAGTTTCCGTGTTAACAGCATGCAGCCGCTGCGGTATGGCGGACGCTCTGGAGCTTCGCGTGGTCGGCTTTCGGGACCGGTCAGGCGGCTCACCCTCTTCTTGACCTTTGGCGTCGTTGCTCTCCACCAGGCGAGGCTCTCCGATCTCAATGTAGAAGGCTTTGTTCTTCTCGTACTCCTCGTCATCAATTATTTTCACCTTGATGGTTTTACTGAAAGGGCGGGAGGGAAGGCAGAGGGGAGAAGGAGGAGGAGAAGAAGAAGAACAAGAAGAAGAAGGCAGAACAGTGAGGACAGGACAAGCCAGAAACTGGAAGAAGAAGAAGCAGCAGCAGGAAATAAAAAATAAAAAATAAAAAAAGCCACATTCCCCACAGGCTCCCATCAGGAAACAGACGGATTATTTATTGCCTCTTTCATCTTTGATGCATTTAAATTAGCTCAAATCAGTACAAACCAGATGGATCTTGTGAAAGCCACTCTGTGCTCAGCAAACATCCTAATCAGGACTCCATTCAATTTTAAATTCAAAGTAGATACCGAGTCCATTTGTTAGCATCAAATACATAAACGCTAAAGACCAGTGGAAGTGGTGCATGAAGTATACAAACATGTTTTTTTTTTATTTTTTATTGAAGTTTGGGATTTGCAGACTTACATGACAAGTTGACATCAATCAGACGCGACATTACAACTACTCAGCTGCAGAGTTCCTAACACCAAATACGCCATCATCAACGTTTTTAGTTTCTCGTGTTTTCATGAAATCAACACCTCTCTCACCTACCAAGACGGATAGCGGTGCATATTTAGTTCAGATATGATCCACATTTGTAATCCTCCTCTGACCCACATACATTCAGTCCAAAGTAATGATGTTGGCGCAAGGCAAGTCTGGCTGCCGAGAGTCAGCTGCAGGTCCAGACATGCTGGACCTGTTCATCAATTATCAGAGTAGTACGCACTGTCCCAGTTTACTTCTGATGCCGAACCAAACTATTAGAACGATCCATGAATAGAACGAGTCCTTCGGTAAACACAAGAGGCTGGGATCAGGTAGACGGATCTTGCAAAGTCTCCATCACTCAAGAGCAAAACAAACAAAATCCTTGATGGGAATCAGTAAATCTTTCCCTGAAATCTTGTCTGATCTCAGTTTGTCTGTAACTGCAGCAAAATGTTTTGGTTTGAGATGATAATTCAGGCTTTGGTCACAGGTCAACTTGCACACACAGTAGTCCTTTCCAGCATCTCATCAGATTGTTTGAGGCTAAACCGAACCCCCAGCAGGTCAAGAGAAGCACGTTCGTCGTCTGTTACGGTTGTGCGTCAGATTTAAGGCATACCAAAACTCCCCATGAATACAAAGGTTCCTACTGGAACTATTGTAAATCTATGTAATGTGTTTTAAAAGTGCAGCCATAATTTAAACAATTGATGAAGCATCTGGATAAAATGTAAACAAACTGAATTTACATTGCGCCTTTCCAGTCAAGCTGACCGCTCAAAGCACTTTATGCTACACCGATACAGAAATATTGAAATTATATTTGGTCAATATAAACTGATCACATACCAATCAAACAGATAGGAGCACCTCTTGAAACCAGCGTTCCTCTGCACTCTGTTGGGAATGTAAGCTCAAATTTCCACTTTCAGTCACCCATCGCACAGACATGATTATATCAAAACTTGTGATACACAGTCGTGACTTTGTCCTGCTGTTCTCCCTCACCTATTCGATGGGATATTTAAAAAAAAAAAAACACAACAACAAACCTGACTGTGAAATGCAACAGTAATGTGTGAATGTGAGAAATCAAGGATATAATTTCTCTGAAGCCGTTGTTTTTATTGTATCTGTTCAACTCCTCTCAGTGAAGTGTGTGGAACTGAGCGCCTTCGTTGTTGCAGTTGGCCTCCGTCATCTTCGACTGTATATTTCGTGCTCCGTGTGTGAAACGAGTGCCTGCAGACATGGCTGTTTATCTTGAGTTTTCAGTCCGGAACAAAACCCTCGGTTTGGTTTGATCCAAATCCACTACAGGCAATGACAAAAAGGCAGCAGAGAGAAAACTCATAATCCGGCCCACGGGGCAGGAAATGGGAACACACACACCCCGTGTGAGCGTCATCTCTGATCACAGATCTGGAGCCCGTGTTGAACACTCCATGAAAAAAAAAAAAAAAAACGTTGCATGAGCGCCAAGCGGCTCGGACACACGCGACCCCTTCAAGCAGAAAGGGACACATGCAAACACAGCCGACTCCAACGACGAGACAACGATGCCTACATCATCGATTATGAACGTTTATTCAAAAATAGCTCGACTCCACTTGTTTTTCTGACCGAACACAGTGGTGTTCATTCATCCAATTTTATGCATCACATGTCAAATCAACTGCGTCACTCTAACGCTGTAAAAAAAAAAAAAGATATTCTAACGCCACAGGCAAATACAAAGAGAGGCAACAGAGTTTAGCTTATTGCATTAGAGGGATAAATGCGCCTAGCTTTGTCTCTGAGCAGCAGATGGAGAGCAGATTTACCCTTCTGCTGCAGAGAATCCCATGACCGCCAGGCCGGCACTGAAGAAGTGATGGAGTCAACTTCTCCTCTGCCACAAGGTGGAGCCTTTGAGAACTTTACTCACTGCTGATTAAATGGAAATGCTCAGGATGTCATGACTGAGAAACCTCACAGTTGCCTCCGTCAGGAGTAAAACATAACCACCGGTGCGGCTTTTACCTCTTACATGTATTTGTAAGATCACGATCTTGAATTCAAACAAATAAAACTGACAAGTACATCATGACAGAAGCAACAAAATGTCTTCATAGAAGTGATTTTTGCCTTTATTTTAGCAGGACGGATCTGAACAGGGAGAAGACCAAAGATAACATCTCGATAACGCCGACCAGAGAGGGACTCGGAGGATCAACATGAGAAAACAGCTTTGAGTTGGGTTTGCCTCCTGAAGAAAACCCATTTCAATCAAACTGGCGACGTAGTAAATGTTTTGTGTGATTAATCTAATGTTTCAGAGCCTGTGTTTTGTTTCCAAAAATAAATCCTGAACCACTCACTGAGGAGACAGGGTGAAACACCTGAGTTGATGCCCAGATTTCCATAAAATGCCCCAGAAAACTATACACACTAGTGAGTTACTAAAAAAAAAAAAACACACACACACAAACACCACACTTTTCAACTTTTCTTTTGTAAAGAACTGCACTACTTTGAGTTGTCTGCCACAAAACACCCCCAAAAACATAGTAATAAAGTTTGTGGTAGCAACATGAAAATGTGTAAAAAATTGTCCAAACATGTTCTTTAATAAGCCGACGCTGCATAAAGGGTTAGGGCAACGGGGTGTGACGGGATTACTTTTGTACGTTATGTTCAAAATAAATTAATTAAATGTGGAAAAATGTGAGCTAAAGGACCAACCGAATGTAAAATACTCAAGTTTTGAACGTTTTCTTTTTTTCCCCTCTAAATATTTGGAGAGCATCCTTAGTTGTCAAAAGCATCAACCACACCTGCAACCTCAGAGTCAGATTTGTCCCCACAAGGATACAAACACAGCGGCGCTCTCAGACGGAGGTGGTATCACACTCGCATGGCGGCGTTCGCACATTTTTAACACTAGCTTGCCTTCACGCCTCCACTAAAGGAATTTTGGCTGCAGGAATCCAAATATGCACACAGCCTCACACAAGTTACTCTAGGGATCGCGATGTGTGTATATCCGTCTTTCCGCAGAGATGCCCTCCATCTGACTTTGCTAAAAAGCAGGAAGAAAAAAAAAACAAAAAAAACAAAAAAAAAACAAACAATCTGAGCAGCTGTGACAGATCTCCACTCCAGTGCTTCTCTCATCGGATGCATCTCCTCCCATTTGCTCTCCCTCCACTTCTTCTGCCTGATCCTTCATACGTGAAGATTTTGGTCAGTGTTTGGAAAGCACTTCTCCAACGCTTACAACGGAGAAAGCGCCCAGAAAACCATCCAGACAAATATTAGATTTTTTAAGATACGCAGCCAGAAGATTGCGCTCCACACACACACACACACACACACACAGTCGTGTAAAACTACAAATGCCAACTCTATCAGCAGGAGATGAGATTGGACAAAAATACAATATCCCTGCATCTGTTGTTTTTCTCCACCTCTTGATTCGCTCCATCAACTTTTGTGTCCATGTACTTTTCCAAGCTCGCCTTATAAGGAACTAAAGGATTCTCCGATTGCTGTTGTTGCAAAATGGATACCAAGTGCCATCTGTTTCTGTTGCAAGACAGAGTATATGTTTTGTGACATATTTAAAATACAACACTAGTTTCTGCTGACAAGGATGCTATCGTTTCAGAATTCTCTTTCCAGCTGGAGGTACGCAAACGTGACAATTTTCTGAAACAGAACAATGCTTGTGTATCATTTTCCGTTTACCACGGAAAAATATTCAGTTTCCTTTAGAAATGACAAACTGAGCGTCGAGAGCATGCTAGCCAGAAATTGCCTGCACTGTAAGCAACCGTGTTTTCCCCCACAGCAGATGCGTTTCACTTTGCCTCCGTATCTCACTTCCTGTTTCTCTCATGACATTCCTGTCAAATTGCTGCATATGCCAGAACAAAATCGAACTCAGGTCTATCTTGGTCATAGAGAATCGCAATCAGTCTGCAAGGCTCAATTGACTTTAACATGTTCCAATTGCTGCGTACATTTTCAATCAGAACAGATGCTAAAGCGAATCTGGACCCAAAGTCTCCTGTGGGCAGCGGCGCCGCTGGTCCCCTTCTCCAACTCTGCTCAACTAGTATGGAAAGAACGCAGAGTCCTCCAGGAACCACATGTCTCCTTTTTCTTCGCAGTGCAAATATAAATCATCTTTTCATTGTTTTCCAGCCTGCTCTATGAGTTTATAGTTTTGTTTTTGAAAATAAATAAATCTGACCAGCTCCTTAGTAAGAGATTTGGGAACCGAGTCACAGTTACGACTTATTTTGTGTTCTTTGCCCTCCCTGAGCCCCTCCTTTTCCAGCAGCTCTACAGATGTGTGGTTTTACAGGACAATGCTTCTCATGTGCTTTCAATCAAAAAGCGAAAGATTAAATCATTTTTAGAAGTGGTAAAGATGCAGCTTTTACAGTTTCAGGTTATATTTAAGTCCCGATCTTATGTGGACTACAACCCACTAAAACTCATGAGACTTAAGTGTTTCATTTTAAATTTAATTAAAGTATAATCTGAATCACTCTGCAGAACAGATAGTGCTCCAAAGAGCTTCCCTTCTGCTGTGGTCCATATTTAATTCTAATAGGAAACTGTCTCTGGCATTAAACACAGATGGACAGACAGGAAGTCATGAAGCACAGCAGGCAGCGGCGCGGGTAACTCCCCTCCTTTAGGCGACTGGCCTTGACGTATTTGGATCGGAAAATTGGACTTTGGGAATCACCGTTTTATTTTTATGTTAAGAAAACAAGTGTGTGCGTGTGTGTGTGTGTGTGTGTGTGTGCTCAGATGGAATACGAGATCATTTTCGGACAAAAACCCAACTGATTAAAACCCCGTCGCTCCAGATCCCTCGCAGCAATGACATTTATATAACTACAGCCAACGTGCGGGCATATTCTTTTATGTATGCATTTGCATAAATAGCTGCCGTCCACACTGCTTACAAATGTGGGCGTTATCTGTCCATTTGTGTAAACAACTGGCCTTTGAAGCTCGAACGTGTTTGTTTGTGCGGAGCAGATTGCTGGTGGGTTGAATTCAGTCAGACTAAACAAAACACGGGGAACATGTACATGTTATGTCACCGTGGCTGCAGGAACGAAGCGTCCCCACGGGCGCCTGTTCCTATGGAAAGCTCACCGAAGAGCCTCTGAACAAACATTCAATAAAACGAAAGCCACATTATGATTTAAAAATAAAATAATAATAATAAAAAAAATTAAAAAAATTAAAGTGACGGTTAAGCTGTAGGCTTTGCACAGTTTTACACGAGAGAGCAACAAGTGTACGTGTGTGGTTTTATTACACGCCGGCTTTTATACAGCTAAGACGATAATGATGCTAACCAGAGCTGAAAACCACAGCAATAGATGAGCAGCACTCAGCCAGACGTCCGCTAATAAGATCCATTCTGCTCGCTAACAGGCCTACAAATAATACTGACTTCAATACGGCTGGAGGAAACCAGAAATGCCAAGAGTTTCTGCAGCGGGAGCAGCTGCTGCTGGATCCCTGTGGTCCACGGAGATTAAAGGCTATATTTCAGTGAGCCCTGTGGCTTTGGTTATGACTAATAGCTTAAGAAAAAAATGTTTATTCTTTTCAGTGTCAAGATACTTGCTTCCAATGACATCTTTCGTCATTTATTTCGTTTGGGGAATCGGTGCAGTTCGATGATCTGACGTTTGCAATAATTCAATCCAGTGAAATGGCAAACCGCTTAGGACCAACCAAATGAATACTTTGACATATTCCAACCGCTAATTTGTTTATATTTCAGTATTTAAATGCACAGCATCTTGCTTCATTTTATTGTAAGCCTGTATTTTGCTGTGGTGAAAATATAGCTCACATTTATTAGCCCTGCTGGTGGAAAATATGTGAGGAAATCCTTAGTTTATTTAAATATATAACTTTTTTTACATTTAAATATAATCATACACTTAAATATCTAAAAAAAAAAGGTTTCAAATGGATGTTAAGATATTGATCAAATGAATTGGTAATCCACGACTTCTTGGGATATAAATATGGGCCAACAGAGGATATTTTCTCTCTTCTCCCATTCTTCAAAATGGGAAAGACAAGAAGTCAGCAGCGTTTTGATTTCTACAAGGCAGGAATTTGCAGCAAGAAACAACTCATGCTGATATTTACCACTATTACTTAAAAAAATAAATAAACAAGTCCCACGTTTTATTGGTTCATGATCAGAGGGTCAGCTTATGAATAATATGTCCATTAATCCATTCAGACCAGCTTGATGTGTGTTCACACAGATCATTTAACCTTATTTGGAGTGAATACTGATTGTTCCTCTCCAAAATACATTCAGCAACAAACTAATAAAATTGGGCAGGATATAAGTGGAATAATGCCCCTTTAAGAGGTACGTCTCTGGATGAATCCATTACAGAAAAACGTTCCGTAATCCGCTCCAGTTCCACAAGAGAAACTTTTCAAATCTTCTCGGCCCGGGCTAAAAGTTTGGCGAGGAGCAACGGCGACTTGTTTTCCCTGCTCAGAGACACTTCATCAGTTTGAAACAGAGCAGGCCTCTGAACAACAATGTTTACCGTGAAAGTCATTTTTATGCGACAGCGATACACAAATCAGTGGACAAAAGCACAAACAGCAGCCACTCTCTATTGGCTTGTCACCGGTGAAAGCGTGTGTGTACGTAGCTGTGCCTAACAGTTTATCTGTTGGTGTGTGTTTGGATCAGATTAAGCCATTTCCTATCATCACAGGGAGTTTCCCCTCCTCTGCCTGTACCCTCCACTCGTCTTCTCACAGACTTTCTCCACATTGTGCCTGGCTCTCCCCCATCATTCCTATCTGCAGTGTAGCTTGTTAACCAAATAAGGAGTTTGGAAAATCCATGGGACTCCCTCGCAGACACACAGACAGCCTTTACACAGGAAATGTCTTTGGGGAGCTTGTAAATTTGATTGAAAAAACACAAATGAGTGCGTGGTGCTCGCATTTAGAGAGGAATAAAAAGAATATATATTAAAAAAAAAGAAATGGGATGTATTCTTGGAGACGTGGAAGTCTGTTCCTGTAATGAACATCACTGCATTTAAGGGTAAAAAAACCCCCAAAGCAAAACATATGTATATACATAAACCTGTAAACTGTTAAGATAAGCAATTGAGGACTTTACCTTAAATAGAGCTCCACTCCAGAGGCGTGTTCAAATACGACAGTGTAGTAAAACAGCCTCGAGCTGTTTTTAAGTTTCAACGGAGGGTTTTTTCCTCTATGGACTTATTAGTGCTGACTTCATCATAAAACACTAGTCAAGTTCATACAGGGACAAAATGTACAAACTTCTGGTCATTAGAGAACGCTAGCAGAGCTTAGTGAAGAGGAGGTGGAACCATGAGGGCAAAAACAAAAATGGCTGGAAAAACAAACACGTGACTCCTATTAAATATGTACCAATCAAACCTCTGCATAATGAGATGGGACCGAGTGTGTGGATGTGTGTGCCTGTGTGTGTGACGGAGAGAAACAAGCTATAGAGAAGAAGCTATATGAATGCTAATCAGCTGATGCTGCCAGAGCAGCTGCACTGCTCCTCCAATATTTCCAGGCCATTTATGAGATTTCAGATGCATGATGGGAGCAGAGCACACAGAGAGTGACACAGTCAAGTGGGCTGATTAGCCTATGGAGCCATGAGCCATGATGGAAGCAGAGAAAACACCTCGTTGCTACTCGCCGTGGCTCGATACGAAGCACCGTTTCCAGAAAAGGTTACGCAACGGTCCGTCAGAGCTGATGGATTCTTCTTCTGTCACTTTATTTGAACTTTTCTTAGTTCATATTTAAAAGTGCAAAACTTGTTTTGTTTTTTTCCCTCCTCAAAACCAACAATCACATGAAAACACCACTCTTTCCCCTGCCAAGTATAAACATGGGTTTGTCAAGTAGACTGTGCAGGTTGGCAACGAAACTACAAAGAAAAAAGTAAATTTAGCTTGATAAACTTTTATGCAAGCGGCATTTAGACGCCTCAGATACGTCAAACAAGCTATTTTCTTTCCGTTACATAAACCAGAAGAAGCGCATTTGTTCTGCTTTGCCACAGCTGCCTTCTAAATCTGGATCTTCTCATTCACTTGTATCCAAAGCAGATATGTCCACATAATTATTTTCTGTCTAGATGTCATTCAGAAGCTTATTCCTCCGCCTACATTGACCGCCTCCATTTGAGTTATGTTTAGCATTTTGCTTCTCACAAACAGCCACTTCCTCCACTTTAGAAACAACAAGATACACAAGGAGCACTCAGGAGACCCGCACAGGGGAATCGCACAGGAGAAACGTGGCCCAATAAGGAGAAAGTTGTTCTACCATTCAAAGTATGATGAATCTATTCCTTTTCACAGATGGGGAGCACTGAGATGGGATGGGGTTTGCAACCAGACTAACTTCTTCCATCCCTACATGCTTCTTCAGCAATGGGAAAGTTCAGAATGGGCATCCTTACTGGTCTGTAGCTACGACCCCCAATAGGGAACAAATTGCAATGCACTGAGCAATTTGGCACTTCTTCTATATATCAAAACAGATACACATGCATCAACGAGCCTTCAATGCTCATAACCTTGATGCTAATCGGTGATTTGGATCACTTGAGAGATACGGACCACAGCAGACTGGGAATGCCCCATATGAGCTGGAGTTTGGGGGATTGTTTGTCCACTTGTCTCGGCATCATAAATTGACCTTTGTCCCACTCATTTGGATCCCAACACTTGTCCATTTTCACCCCGTTTCTACCACATCAGGAAAATATTTACTTGTTGCCAAATACATCCCACCCTCCAACAAGTGTTATTGTAAGATTGATATTTTCCACTTCACCCTCCAGTGGTCATAATGTTATGTCTGTGTAAAAATAGTGTAAAACCTACAATACCAGAAAATGTACCAATAATTTGTAAGCACCGTGGGAATACAGCAACTGGCTAACTATTAGCTGCTAAAGTTCCTATCGGCACTAAACTAAAGAGCTACTTAAAACTTTATCACAGAGTCTGGACTTTATTTTTTATCACCAATTCTAAACTACATACAATAATATGCACCAATATTATTTTATTGGAGAAAGAATGAAATGTCCTTAGCATTTCTTGACTTTAGGAGCTGCTACAAATTAGACTAGCATAAAACTGCAATATGCTAACATGCATATTATACAAGGGTTACAGATTCTTTGAAACACAGTCGACGTTCAGTCGAGCTTTTACTGTATTTCCCAAAAGTTTACTGAACTTTTTTTGTTCTTCTGAACTACCATTATGTAACATCTCAAACTGGTCATCTAGTTTTACCTCCAGAGTTTTGTGATATAAAAACTAAAATCTGCACCACCTGCCTTCCACCGACTAGACAAAGGAACAGTTTTATCTCAGAAAACTACGAGGTGCCGTTTCCAAGCGTGCCCACTTGCTCCCGATTTTTTTACACCGGAGACACCAGTGTCATGCTGATCCTGGCACATATGCCTCGTGGTATCAACAGTTGCTAAACTGCATAATTAGTTTTTACACTTTTTCAGTAAACAGCCGCGCAGGACCCTTTCTTCCCCTGTGCATTTTCAGCCCGAGCCAGTGCCTAACCCCATGGCAGGAACAATGAACGGACAATTTCCACTACATTTCCTCCAAAAAAAAATTGCAGTCTACGTCTTTCTGTTCATTTAAGTTAAAAAGGGAGATTACATCCCTACCTGTTCTTGCTATCAAGATTTACTCCATTTGATCTCTCGCGCGTTTAAACGGCAAGAGTCCGTTTCACCCCATAATCTTTATTTGGCTCATTTTTACCCTCATTTAGCCTCATCACTTCTTTCTGATGCATGCGTCCCCGTTTGCCAACTTCCCCCATTCCCCCTTCTGTTTTCTTAGATTACATGCTCAAATGCTTTGCAAGTCAGCAGTAAAAGCAATGTACTCAAGAAAACCCAGGTAAAGAACCTTTAAAAAGTAAATGAAGGCAGCTGGTAGAACAAGCGTCGAAAGTGTAACAGATTGCTTTTATGTTGCTTATGACAAGTAGGGAAATGACATTCTGCAACTGGGGGAAAAAAAATTATGAGAATCCTCAGGCATATTTCTTTACAGCAGAATTTAGAATTTACTTTTCACATCTTCAACTAATTTGCTGCTTTCATTACTGCTAGAAATGGAGCAATGCAGACAATTTCATCACATCAACCATGTTTCTTAGTACTAGGCAAGTTTTTCATATTTTGTTCGACTAGAAGGATTAGCAGGAAAAAATGAGTAAAACATGGAAACATGTTTTCAGATAAATGTGTTCAAGTGCTCCATAAAGTGTCCATCCTTGGGTTACATCCAAGAAATACATTTGTTCAATGAAACTCCTCTAGAAACAGAGGTATAGATAATGTAAGGAGCTATTGGCTGGCAACAGGATTAGACTTTCAGCTTGGCCAGCCCTTGACCTGAGTTTGACAGGTCTAACAATTGGAAAAATAAACTTTTTCAATGCCGAGTGCTGTCAGAGTGGGCTTTCAACACTCTTCAGTGTGGAGGTCAGTACTGTGGGAGGGACACTCGATGTTAGCAGTTCTCAATCTAAGTTGGGTGTTTAATTAAAAAAAGTGAAAGTGTTTTTTACAGCGTGTTCAGACATGTTTGTGGGTCATTCAGGCTGAAAGAGAGCGAGACGAAGCACGACTTAAAACAGGAATGCAGAAGGGAGCACAGGATACACATTTAAGAGACAATCCCAAAGAAACAATGGATTTGTTTCAAAGATAAATCAGAAGGCCACTTAACATCAACTCTTTTCTGATATTCATATGCTCCAAATATGAATAACCCCAGTAAACTATCAAAAGTTGTTCACATTTTTAGTGTGTCGTAGTTCTGTAAGAAATATTAGAATCATTTAAAAATTACAAGTCATTCAGTAGGTGGAAGCTTGGGGTTTAAAAATGCATCAGTTCAATTCAGTTTATTTACATAACCCTAATTCAGTACACATAATATCAAAGCACTTTACAAAAAAGATCCATTCAACCCAATCATGCATGCACTCCATTTGATCTCGGTCTTCTATCCATGCAAACCCAGCAGATTGCATCGAGGCGTGGTCCTGCAGCAATCACGCCTTCTGAGCAAGCATATAGCGACAGTCCATAATCACTCGCATCGCGTCGTTGACTTTGCAGCAATCCGTCATACCGAGCATGCATGCAACGACAAAACATTCATTTGGCCCTGGAAAGCAGCGCTTTGAACCGTCTGCCAGAGCGAAGTCTGGCCACACAGAGGGCAGCAGAAGAAAAGCAAACAGTGGCGCAATTCAAAGAGCAGGAAACCAAACAATAAGCCTCTCTGCCCCTCTGCCCCCCACGCCCGCTGCTATTATCCTGAAATGTCTAAGAGATGATTTAAGAAAAGAAGAGAGTTCTGCAGTAACTTCTTAACCTAGGTCTGACTCCCTCCTTCCTGTTCTCCTTTTCCTGTTGTTGTCAGGGTTCATTTTGAAGCGGCACATTATCCCAGTTGGCAGAGCCACTCCACGCATCTCTCTGGTGACACCTACACACCAACTCCAAAAATCTCTTTAATGTCCCCCGTCCAATTTTCAGATGGCTTTTTCCTGGCACAAACTGAGAGACGGCCTGTTCATGTCTCCTCTTCATCAGCTCCATTTCAGTTTTGCAGTCAGGCTTTCATATTAGTCTGACATGGCAACAAAAACTTATTCTCTTCCTCCACTTCCCTCTCAGTCAGCTGCCGTGGTTCGACCCAAAGCCATTTGCACCTGGAAATGAAAGTAAGTCCCAACTTTCCCACGCTTGTGCGCATAGCCTTCAGAGTTCAACCTGAAGAAATCAACCCCAGACTTTTCACTTCACAGGCCCCATCTCACCAGATCCCCATGTATCTGCCATGAACAGATAAATGAACAAAATGAGACAGAAGTGTCCATCTACCCTTCAGACTCCCAAGATCTCCTCTCAGAGGATTGCGATCATTTCTCTGGGCAACACAGTCAATCCACAGAGACAAAACCCAACAGCTCAAAAGGTCCTCCGGGATTTATTTGCTAGTCTGCAGCAGAATCATACGGTAGATTACCGCTGTGGCCAATCGGTGCTTTTAAATCAGTGGTATTAATCTGGACTTTCCTAATATTACTTCTAGCCTTTGTTTCTTTCTGTTCTCCCGTGTCGTCCCACGTTTTCTCTGCCCTTTTCATCAGTCAAACAAAGGTGAATCCAACTGGGTTTCGGAGCTTACCATTTAATTAAAACACATATATTTAGTCAGTTATAGCCAGCCTACTGTTGAGAACGGGGAGGTGGGCGGGGAGATGAATCGGAATGTTGCCGTGACAACATGAGGCCAGGGCGAAACGGTCTCAGAGACGATATAATGGCTCCGCCGCCCGTTCTGAATGGTCCAGCCTGCGGATGCCCTTGGGCAGGACAAGATATTTAGAGAGATCAAGAGACACAAAGAGGCGCATGATAACGGCATGAAAGAGGACAAGCTGTTTTATTATTCCTCGGGTATAAAGTTAGACCTGGACTGACTGGAAGTTCATCGTCAGGTGTGCAGTGTGTGTGTGTGTGTGTATGTGGATTGCACCGGCTCTCTGTTTGGTTTGGAGTACAAACACAGCCCTCGTTTATCAGGGCATTAAACTCCACAATGTGATACTCTATAAATATGACCTCCTGGAGACTCCTTGCATTTACAAACACGTGCTCAACATGAGTCTGGCAACATATTGCACGTTGTTCTGTTTGACCCTTCCCTGTAATCTTTTTTCAACCAAATATGGATGAATCATGCTGAGTATGATTGGTCATGTAGATGTGTTTCAGAGGGAAAGCGGTTCTTCCAGATGAGTTACGTTCACCTCGTTTTCAGGATGGAAAATCCTCAAATCCGTTAATAAACTCAAGATTCGATGCTGTTCTTACTGGACACAAAACCAGCGTCTTAATGAAAAGAAGATGAGTCTTCTGCTGATTAAAGGTTTTTAAATAAGAATGAGAGTTTATTATTAATTATTATTATTATTATTATTAGTATCATCCTGCTGCTGTGTTCCAGTAACGGTCAAGTCTTCCATCACATAGTTTTGGCAGACAGGAATTTTTCCTCCGACTATGACAAATGTTGCTGAAAGTTTTATGCTCCGACAGCATGTCAGACGAGGTGAAAAGCACGTCTCCTGCTGAGAGGGCATAGCTGACCGGTCACATCTTAGTCATATGGACACACAAACAGTTCAGCTAACAAGAGAAAGACTGAGAAGCACTCAAACCCAAGTCTCTGTATGCATCTGGGAAACATTTATGTGCAAGTATATTTAACTTTTTTTTCCACCCATTTCATCAATCTCATTCAGTCTCTCTACTATCATGTGCTGCAAATCAAGACTTCTGAGAAGAGCTCTTAGCAGGAGACACTTAACTGTAAACTTGTGCACAGAAACGGGAAAAATGTTGACCTATACATACATTACGGTCACACACTAAGAATATTTTACATGCATGCACATCTATTCACAATTTACACACATTTCCTTATGCTGGACTGCCAGACTAATCTGAATACAGAAATAATTTTACAGTTTCAAATTAGAGTTTCTGTCACAAGCTTAACCTCGTCATTTCTTAATCAATCCACATGGTGCCGGTTTGTTACGTCTTTAAAATACCATTGCTCCCGACTTCCTCTACTGGATAATTAATAAATATAAAGCATTACAATGACCTCAAATTTAAGCACGGAACTTTATCATCACCAACTCATTGAGCTAAGCACTGATGCCGAGTTTTGGATTCTAAATATAACATCACCTCTCAGTAACTCTCTTGTGTTTCTCTTTTTTATTATTACATTTCAAAATTTCAGCAAAGCAATGAAAAAAGGTTTTTTTTTATTATACAAAAACTATCCAAAAAAAAAAAAATCCCAGAAAACTTTGTCCTGCTAGAAATATTTGTTTACACTCAGATTGTGTCTGAGAAAATTAACACGCAGAGATGTGACAAAAGCAAAAAGGACGTGAGCTGACAGGTGGCTTCAGCGCAGAAGGTTGAAGATTGAGACAGTCTGACTGAAGTCTGTCGACGTCGGCATGCCCACATTTGACCCCAGAAGGAGCACCGGAAACGGATGGGTTTCAGGAAAGCGTCAGCCAATCGCAGGCAAGCATTTAAACACCTACACAAACAGCTGGTATTTTTATCCCATTAATCTGCCGTCGCCTCTCCAGGGACATGGCATAGAGCAGGCAGCTTCCTAGGACAGAAGCAAAGCATGAATCCTTTCCTTGCTGCCTTCAATAATAATAGAGAACAACTCATAATTAACGTAAATGTCAACAAAATCCTATGCAACAACTAAAAAAAAAACAAAAAAAAAAAACACAAACTCAAATGATAAAATGCTACTTGTTTGGACCAACATGACTGTATTCTAGAAAGCTAGTTAAACAGTGCAAGACCAAGACTCCAATGGCTTTCCTGTATCTGTTGCTGATCTGAACGACTAAACCAGAACAAGGCTGAGGAAGATAAGAGACATTTAGCAACTCAATAGATTTGCAGTAATCCCTGCCCTCTGGGTGATTTGGGCTGAGCAGAGAACTGAAGTGCAGACGTCCTCAGCGAAGCGCGTACGGCTGGCAGCTGAGGGGTCTGTGTCCGGCAAGAACGTTTGACAGGTGAGACCCTTCAGCTTCAGGTGGCCACAGCTGTGTGCAAAGGCTCATGCCTCGCCACCATGTGCTCAAATAAGTAAGACGCGTCACACTGCGTAGGCGCCAACGTTTCCAGATTCGTATCTCGGCAGCCTCTTCGGCATCTGAAAGATCAAAGTCTTATCGGTAGCTCACAGATGTGATTGGCTCTGCTTTTATAGTCAGAAATGCAGTTGCTCAACAGAATACACAAAAAGAAAACGGAAAAAAAAGAGGCAACGGCAGAGTTTTCAAGTTCTTGTGGGATGCGAGAATATGGTGTTGAATCACAAAACCAAAAAAAAAAAAAAAAAAAGGGGGGAGAGAAAAAACAGCAGAGAGGCTCAAATAACAGTTCAACAAATTAATATTCAGAGTTTTCCAGAATGTATTATAAGCCTGGCGGGCCACCAGGCTTTACTTGTCCAATACTGCTTAGTGACAAATACTTTGCGAAGTAGATTCATGTCATTTGGGTCCGTCAGAGTTTTTGCTCACCGTCCCCCTCTGTGTTAAACTCTCCAATAAGAGAGAACAGGTTTGAACTCCACTGGGATGAAACATTGATCGTCTGCTGCCATTTGAATTCCCACATCCACATTAGTCAACAGATTAAGACTCTTTTGGAGCGTTGGTAGCGCTATACTCCACGTCTTTATAACTTTAAGTCCAAATGTTTTATGTTGATGAAGTCTGATGAAGTGTGTGTGTGTGTGTGTGTGTGTGTGTGTGTGTGTGTGTGTGTGTGTGTGTGTGTGTGTGTGTGGCACCTTGCTCGTTCCAGCATCTCCCCCTGTCAATAGTGCTGATTCAGCTCATTACAGTCATGAAAAAAGACAAAAAAAAAAAAGATCAATAAAAGTGAATTGAAGCTCAAGAGGTGCAGGATTTTCTTCCTCGACATTAAATGTCCATCGTGAAAGGAAGTTAAGTCCCTTCACGGCCTCTGCTAATAGATTAGACACTTATTGATCCAGGGTGGCTTATAGGTTTCGTGTAATGGGCTTTCCAATACAGAGGAACAGTTTTGGTAAATTGAAAACTATTGAAATGAGTTATAATGGGCTTCCTTTTCTCAAGTCTGACTACAAATATAAGGAATCTAAAAAAATGAGAAAGCATTTCAAGCTGAGACGGTTATTATTCTTTATGTAAAATAAAACAATCAGCCGAATGAAACGTTAATTCGCTCAAGAATCGAAAACAGGTCAAACCGTTCCCCGTTACATTTTGTTTAATCCACAAAAACCAGCAATTATTTATCACAGTAAGCAACGGGCAAAAAAGCTTCGACTTCAAATGCGGCTCTGATAAAAATGACAATTTTACCTTTATAACATACAATCGCTTTTCTCTGCCAAGCTTCAGCACCATGGACAGCACACAAAGAGAGGCTTTTACACCAACTTTTACCAACTTAGATTTTCAATCATACCACCGCTTAATATTATACACAAATTGTGTGTGAAAACTGACAAAAGAAATCCTGCATACACAAAAATTATTGATTTCTATGACAACGTTCAGCCCATTTAGGTTTCCGCTGTCCGTTTTTGAACCTACAACACACAACTAACTGCATGGAGGAAAACAAGCAGGGACGAATTAAAGCTCCACAAGGTTTTGAATTAGAATGAACATAATTGAGGATACAGAAAATGCAGTGGAACTGCACAAAATGAAAACATATCATTTCAACATCTCGGTAGAAAGCGTGACATCAGCTCCAGTACAGAAAGCAGAAAAACAAACAATAGGTTCCAGATTGTCACTTTAGCAGAAATCATTATGAAGGCTGGTTGATAAGAAACCAGCAATGCTGGAATGCAAATTCAGAACGTAGCTTTGCGTTAATCGTACCGATTTGTCTTTAGATTTTGTGCTCTAAAAAGTAAAGTGTGGAACCAGGAATACAAGTAAAAGTTTGACAATCCAACTTCAGCAAAATATATTCATGCAAGTATTTACCACATTACGTCTCATTAAAGTTAAGCAGTATTTAAGGTTTTCTTTTAAATTTGTTGTAGGTGCTATTGTGTTTAAAAAAAAATAAAAAATTACCATGTACCACTGCAAAATCAAACAGAAAAGTTTACTTAGATTAAAAAAACAGCTCTTTGGGGGGAAAAGCACAATTAGGCCAAACAACATGCTTATATTGACTTTTCATTCCATTGTTGAGTCTTGTGAGTTTTTTTCCCAAAGATATTCGACATTTAAAGCTTAATACTTGAAGTTCCCTCTGCCTCAAACTATGCGGCCAAACTCAACAGCTCTACTCTCCACTTTAGGCTACACAACAACAACACTGCTGAGATAAAGTGCATCCTTGCCAAAAATGTTGTTTTGAAGGCAAAATTATTAAAATAATTAAAAAGGAAAAAAATCCATCTGTGCAAAAAAGTTGAACCATAATGGACAGAACATTCTTTACAGATCATAAAGACGTCCCAGTTTCGACTAATTGTGAACACATTCTAATAATCACACAAAATTCCAGGTAGTGAAAACTCCTAACATCTTAAAATAAGAAAGTCCAATAAATTTTTGTTATTTTGCTTATTGCGGGACAGGCAATTTGTCACAATATGCACCCAGACGCTTTGTATCTTTCGCTTTTGAACACCTGCCATGGCAGGTTGATGTTGTGACAAAACAATGGTTTCATTTGCTAACATCCAGCGCCAACCAGGTGCAGAGGTCGCAGGCACCTCGCCGAGGCCAACTGTCTGTCTCAATTATGCTTCACTGAAGGTCAAAGTGCAGCTGTGTGCGCACGTAGACAACTCGCCTCTCTCTCTCACACACACACACACACAGCCCGGGTAATCGCATCCGCGACGACGTGTGGACCTCATCGTGTTTTATATTTTAAAAAATCGGAGTGTTGCAAAGCTCATCACCTACATGACGAAAACATTGCGGTAATGTTACATCATCAAACCTCGAGACGTTCAAAACCCAGTAATTTAGACGTTGTGTTCCACTTGGCTTTTATTAGCCAAAAAATAATAAAAAAACATTTCTAACATGGGATTCCATAGTTTATCTGAGCTTAAACCAGTTCAATCATTTCATGTTGGGCAAATCCATTCATGTGTGCTCATGTCAGCTCAGCTTTTGCAGACAAACTCAAGAAAACTAGTAAAACTGAAGCAACAAGCAGGGATGAGAAACAGCACAAACCACTATGATCATCAAACTAATTAGATAACATGCTGCATGGTGTTGAAACAGGAGCATGCACAGCATAAAGCACAAGGTTTGGCCTTGGTGACAAATAACTTGCATTAAAATCTGCTGTGTACGAGTCCAACCTGGTTTGTAAACAATATTGCATTTTCTTTTTTAAACTTTCTATTTCTCTTAAAGAATTTTACATCAAACGCTCTCATTGAAAGTGGAGCCAATGTCAAATTCTGTGCTTGTGTTCACAAACTTGTGAATAAAGCCGCTTCTGAATGAAGTCAGATACTCATCTGTGTTCGTTTTAAGGCATTAAGGTTATATTCTTCTACACAAACACCTGCTTTGGTTTGCCACGATTTGAAAAAGCACAAAAGATGATCCCTAGAACTGCTTTACACTTCACAGCTGCTTTCCACCATTTTCACTTTATCCAGAGGGAGGGGAAATGGCCCCTACGTTCTTTTTTCTGCTCTGGATGCAGCAAACATGCAGAAGGTTTAAGTTCTTGTTTTGTGACGTTGCGTTCATCTGATGCACCAGATGGTTTTTGCATTCATTGCTTCGTATGGCCTGTATAACGTATTTTACACAGCTAATTAGACTCAAGTCTTTTGTCTCCGTTGGAAATCTGAAAGGCTGAAGTCTCTTAAGCCTGTGAAAGAAACCAGGGATGGAAAATAAAAGATAATTTAAGATGTTGCTGCAGAGCAGGATGAATAGCAAAACAGGACAAGACAGCCATCTTGTGTAGAATCTGAAAGTATGGTGGTCACTTAAAAAATAATATAAAGAGAAAAACCAAAAGGAGGGGGTTTAAGTACAACAGACGGCAGGTCGTTTAGAAAAATCAATACAAGGAGGATGAAAGAGGGGATTTCGGTTCTCTCTATATGTTTGCTAAGGATCCGATCTACGAGTTTCCAGACTGTTGCGAAGACGAACGTTTGTGCCACAGACAAACGTAACAATTACGTACTGCGATGCAACACAGTTTTCTGATTTCATAAAAAAATCTAAACGAGGTATTTAATGTGAATGGATAAAAACATTTCTTACAATCAAGACTCGGTTAATTGGGGTTCAATGTGCTGGCGGGGTTTAATTGGTTCCTCTTTTTAAATTAGAGGCTAAATTAAACAAGGTCAAGAAAGAAAGCACAGCATCCCCTCATAAAGATTTACCAAGAGCCCCTAAAATGATTTATTCTTATCGCAGCAGAACAATCTCACAAGAGTTTCACAAAAAAATCCACTTTTAACACTTTTATCTTAAAATCATCCACTACAATTATTGGCAAACATACCAGTAAACGTTACAGCAGCAGATTTTAAATCTATATTCTTTTTCGAAGCTGATTGAGGTGATTACGTTTTAGTAAACTTGTGACTTCCTGGCTCAGCGTAGCATAAATGACAAGGTGAGACTAAGGTTTGAGGTGATCTCCATAAGTCTTCAAGCAGCGACAGGATAATGCCTACTAACCAAATATTAGCAATGAAATGCTAATGCTAATGCTCAAAAGATAAAGGCTGGATCAGGGCCCTGAGATAATCTTTCCACGGCACGCTGAAATTATGCTACTGCGACAAAAGATGCGTTTTCAATCCTTTGAATGGATTTTACCTTGGAAGGCAAAAAAACGCAAAAAGCATTGCATTATGCATGAGGACAGCCTCATAGATTTAATTTTGTTAAATTGTTTAGAAAACAGTGTAATCAGTAGAAAATGGCTGACAAAAAAGTTACAATTCTGACTTTCACACTACAGTTGTCAGGGTGTGAGCTTCACCATAAAGCTCATTTACACTTTCTAATCACACACGCAGCTGTGCAGCAGGAAGGTGTGCTGCTGCACAGCTGCACACCTTCCCTTTTTCCTTCCGCTCCCTTCAGCTGCGTTACCTGAAATGCGTGCGGGTCCGTGTCGCATATTTATGCACGTGCGTGATTGTGCGCATGCAACCGAGAAATTGTTTCCCCTTTGTTCCGTTTCATCGGCGGAGGCGTCGTCACTGTGCCATCTGCTCCGGAGTTCGACTCTCTCTGCGGTTACGTACCGCTAAACGTGAACGAAATGAGAGCCGGGGGCGGGAGGCGTCGTCAGGTGGAGCAGAAACTCAGATCAATCACTCGACACAAAGATGCAACTTTATGAAGACATGCCGAGACTTTGAGCACAGCAGCCAGTGTTAGTCAGCTGGCAACTTGGTGAAGGTTAGTTGGTATAATCAACAATTTACCAATGAGTGGGGAGAGGTTGACTTTGCTTTGAACAATCACAGGATCCAACTCTTCTATCCACAAAAACAAACACAAAACAGAACATGAAAACTATCCCTCAAACTCTTTTTTTTTTTTTGCCATGCTTTAATGACGTAAGGATTAATATGTTTTCAGAGCAAATGTTTTGATGTCGTTCCATAAAAAAACCCATTTGTGACTAATAGCATCATCGCAGTGAATCATTTACTGGTCAACCTGGACATTTTCCACTGGTACTTTTGCCAAAAACGGGGCCATAAGCAGAGCAAACAGAGGAATTGTGTGATAAAAGCAATCGCGTTTGAGCATTCGCTTAAAGTCGGAGACGAGCTGATCGGGTTTTCTTTGACTTCTAACGCGTCAGGTCTGAAAGTTTTTTCTTTTCCTCCATCAGAACATATTCTTCAAGAATGCATTATGTTTCAGTCCATTTGATCAAGTCGTGCTGCACTAATGACGGTTTTTATTGTGGAGATGAAATATGAAAATGCATTGTTTATTTTGAAATGCTGACTCCTCCCAGTTGCTTTATTACACCCTTTATGGCAGACGGGGCTTTTCCTGGTCTGACCTGCTAATTTTAACTAATTTCATCTCATTTATTCTAGAAAATAATAATAAAAAAACAAATTTTCATGCGATTAGTTTTAAACTCGATTACTTTAAAAGCTGTTGGTTAATGCATTCACATGACTTCTTAGATTTCCAGCATTTATGATTCAAAATTGTTGTCATGATTTGACTAAAACCAACCAAGCGGAAGTTAATAGATTCTGATATCTTGCCGATTGATTGCTGGATCTCCACATCTATGGCTCAATATGTCAGTAAGAACAAACAAGCAGTACTTTAAAAATATAATGATTAATAACTGAATGGTAAAAATAAACTGGGATACTTTATTGCATCTTTCAGTTAAGGCAGAGACGTAAAATCTGGAAGCAAGTATCCATTCACTGGTATAAAAGTAAAGTTTACTTGGCTGTCAAGCGGAGGGACACATTAAGTTTTTTGAACAGGTGTTTTTCAAGTTAAAAAAAAAAGCTCAGCATTCATCACAACTCCCACAACAACTCCACACGGAGGGGGGTTAAAAACTAATAACGTAATAATGCCGCTAATTGGGTGGAAAATTACATTTGGAACAAAGCGCCTACCCTGCTGAGAAAATGTGAGAAGTGTTCCTGTGGTCTCTAGATGCCTAACAGCAGGCCTGTAACAGGGAATGTTAAAATACAGGTGTGTGTATGTGTGTGTGTGTGTGTGTGTGTGTGTATTAGTGATCAAAGTCATTTTCAACTGATTTAGACATAGAAACAATGCATCGTTTCTGCAGAGATCCATAGCTGGGATTAGCAAACATTGGCAAGAAGCAGACCAGGTGTAAATATGAAAATAACTTTTGTGTTTACGTACAAAAACAACGCGGGCATCGTTTTCCAAGGCAGCGAAACATCAGTGGCATCAAAACATCCCGGAATAGAAACACTGAGGTTTCAGAAGTGAAACCTGAGTGCTGGGGAGCCGATTGATGGAGCTGGGTGGCTTTAAATCAGCGCAGACGGAGGCTTTGATTACACAGCTCACAGGGATACCTTCTAAACAACAAAGCTCCTACTTGGACGTGAATCTGAACTGTGCTGGTTACAATAGAAGTTCTCAACAATCCCCTGACAGGCACAAGGCAGAGTTTGTTCAGTAAAAGAGAGTTTAAGATGATTTATCCGTCTATGTCGAATGTAGTTTTTGGTGCTTTGGGTTAAATACCACAAAAAGAAATGAATATCAGAGCAGGCGCAGGAGGAATACTTTGGTAACTGGCCAGCTAATTCATGACAAGCTTAAGGCCGCTACCTGAGTAAAGAATAAATAAATATTTTCCCATTGAAAAAGCCTGCTGGTAAACAGGATTAGTAATTTTACAAGGTCAATATTAATATTTAGACAATTTCTGTAATGCAACGACCTAACATCCAAACAACATGCCTAGTTTATGTAATGTTTAATATTCTTATGTTTGACGTTTAGTGGTGAAACTTTGATCAAAGGCCTGGTTTCTTAAAGAGAGAGAGAGAGACCCAATGTCAAGTTGTTAAATTGCAAAATCTAATTTCCTTTAAGTCATATTTGATATATACAGCATTTTTATGCTAACTCAACAATTACTTCATTTTATATCAAATAATTTCATGTGGCTGGAAAACGCATAACTGCAGTAGCAGTGTTACTAAAACAAACAGGTTTTATTTTATTTTTAACATTTCGGTGCTTACTGCACAACATGCGACGGCCAGGTGTAACATCTGAACACACGACTGTCCCAGCTAAGAGGATACAGACACATTCTGCATTCAGATGGTTATAAAGAGTCACCAGAGGACGACACAGGCAGTACAGTACGCAGATTAAAAGCCTTTTTGGATTTCAGAGCCTTAATAATCACTTAATCCTCATTGATACGTCTCTCTGGTATTGGTGCAATTAGAAATGCAAGTCTGATGAAAGGTCATGTGGGTAGAAAAAAAATGTAATAATGGTGGATGAAAGTGTGTAACCTCAGGAGTCTTAGAAGATAACGTTTGTTTTAGAAAATAAATGAGTGGAAAAGTCAGCTTATTAATAAATGTGTAATGACCTGGACCCGGTCTGCTCGAGTACCCGAACTTTACACCACAGTAATCCCACAACCAATGCCAACTTGGAATCAGTGAAAACCATTAAAGCTCCTTTGAGCACAGCACAAAATGTTTTGGAACTCCATTACAGGTTTTATGTTTTGGTCATGTAAAGCACTTTAAATTGCCTTGTTACTGAAATGTGCAATACAAATAAATGTGCCTTACTAAGATCCATAACTCTTAAAATTGTCCTTACTTAATGATCATGTAATGAAGAGTTCAAACACGGGGAAAGGGCAATGTAATGTAATAGTAATGTAATAAAAAGTCTGGCCACTAGGAGCGTAACTTGACATCCACTGTACGAGTTGATGTAGGGTATTATTATTATTATTTTTTTAAACTAAGAATCCCAGTTATGCAAATCAATAAAGTGTCCTAAAAGACCAGCATAGTGTTATCTAATCCAGGTTTCATGGATCCATTTACTGACTGTTTTTAATGCACGTCGTAGAGTTGGTCCAAATACAAAAAAAAAAAAAATCCAAAATTGAGTTTTCACGCTGGAAAAGGCGTTTCAGAAATCTCAAACTCTGTCCCAACAAATCTGTTCACAATAAATTCAGCTCATTTCATTCTTGAACTCAAGATCATTTAAAAATAAAATAATAATCCTTCAGTTTAGCACCAATAAGAAGCTCTAAATCAGGGGCTAATTTTACAGTTGATGGCAGCAAACGGTTATTAACATTTTCACACTGCTTACACGTCGGTCGCAGCTTCTCTGTCAATGTTTATGTTTTCTATTGAGTATCCTAAATGCTGCCAGACGACAAACTCAGTGGTGTAGGGAAGCGTTCAGTAAGGGGATTAGTGGAATATTCACAACAGGTCAACTAAAGGACCACTAGGTGCCGTTCCACTTCAAATGCTGCCAAAACATCGACAAGAACTTCTACTTAGTGGTCAGTCAAGCAAGAGAACGGATCCTTAGCCGACAATCAATGCCGTATTATGTGACCGTGACTCTGTCAGCTGAGGCTTTACTGGTGAGGGATCAATGACCTGCAGTCACGACTTACCGGATCATACAGAACATAAGGGATTTACACATCAATGCTTTTATTTCAAAGCCCAATAGAATGTCTTTAGAACAGCTAAAAGAGCGTCCTTCAGCGCTAAAAGCATCTTCCAGCTTTCTCTGAATGAAGAGTAGTCATTGCAGCTTGATGTACACACAGGTTATGTCATGTAGAAATGAATGTGCTTGATGTTTGCAGGGACTTTACATTGACTCCCATTCATTTCTACAGCTTAACCCAGACTTTTACCCTAAAACTAACTCAATTCACAGCTAGCTAGGGCTGTTGTAAAATAATATTTTAGTAATTGAGTACTCTATTGAATGTTATTTTCTGCTCTTTAGAATATTTTAATCCTTCCTCTCTCTCTCTCTCTCCATTCGCTCCAAAACCGTGACGCTACGCTTCCGACAGCAGAAAAGCTGTCATACTCCAACCATCGCGCCACAAAATTCAACAATCCTTATTTGTCCCCAAATCCTGACAAAGCGCCACACAACTCAACTCCATGCTGCTAGCACTTCACAACAACTCATAGGGGGACGCAAGAGCGCTGCCCACCACAAATAATGATCCGGGCGGAACGCAGTGCGCTGCATAAAAAAACATAATTTAACGAAGCTTCAAGGCACTTAAATGTTCCTTGAGGAATTTTAATAATCAAGGTATTCGAATCATTTGAGGAATCAGCCCTGGACCTAACCTAACCACTAACCCTACAAAAAGCAATGCTCAAGGGATCTAGGCTTTGGTCCAGATGAGCAGCCGGTCCCCACGATGTAGTATGTGTTAGCAAAATAGCCATTAAATATATCAAATACAAGGGCAACCACACACACACACACACACACACACACACACACACACACACACACACGCACACACACTTCTTCACACCTAAAACCACAATGTGTATTATGTAGGTAATTTTAGAGCTGTTATTTTTACCTTTTCTTATCTCTATTTTGTATTTCCTGCATGATGCAGTTCATTCAAGTTGTGTGTGTAGCACAGCTTGGCTTGTGCCCTTCTGTCTGAGGCAGAAGCTGCTGCAGTTTGAAATCTTCAGGTTTGACGGGTGACTTCTGGAAGAACGACGGGGGCTGTACCGACAGCCAGGTCGACTAATCTCTGCTGTGAACCCAGCTTGGTGTGACCTTTGATAAACAGCAGCTAGTATTTACACCACAGCAAGACTGATAGCCTCTGCTTTCTCTGACATTTACAGAAAGGGGTTTTGGGTTACCTCAGGCAAGCAAGCCATATGTACGCATGGTTAGAAAGAAAAAGAGAGCTTTACACCAATGACATTAAATCCCTTCTAATACCCACATTTGCTCTTTACTGGCCGATGACTGCATATCAAAACAGTTTATTGAAAAGTATCAAATTGTCAGGTACATTATGATGTTGGCTTAACAATCGGTTCAACGTATCTGCCTTTAAATTCAACAGGAAACCACGCTGCATATTGTTAACAGTCAACTCCAGTGTCCCCCCATTTCGACTCTCACATTAATGTTTCAAATGTATTCACGTCAAGTTTATCTTGGTCGTGGATATTTTGTCCCAAAAGCAGTTTCTACAAGACGGCTGTCAAATCCACCGTTTACAGGACAAACTCCTACCAACGTCACACCAGATGTAAAAGGAAAACTGTTGCTTTCGTGCAGAACACTTCTGACATGCTAGGCTAACGTTAGCATTTACTTAATTTTGGTAAGACTTGTTCATTCGGTCATAAGAAGTCAGTGCATCATTTCAGTTAATCTTCTGTTACATTTAGTCCTCAATGACTGAGGAGAGAGAAAACAGCAGCACAAACCTGTGTTTGTAAGACAACGTAAGCAAAACACGGCTGCACAACGAGGGATTGGAGGATTCATTTAGCCTGGGACTGCAGCTAGCGTAAAATACCTTGATAAGTCAAGACCATTTTACAACTTGAATCGACTAAAATGTTCACCAGTTCACAACTCCAAACTTCTGTTCTGACATGAAGGCTTCCGCTGTCAAAAGACAAATGAAAGAAACAAATTTTACTGTTTAAAATCACAAAGTTTGAGCACCTGCCACTATGAATAGTTGTTCTCGAAATTACACTAATAAGAGCGAGAGCGATGCATTATTCAGTGAATCAGCACCTAACGGCATCTGCTTAGGCTGGGTCGAGAGATAACGTGTACGGACGGCGCTTTGATGTACAGCTGGAAGTCAGTGAAAACGGACTTTGATGCCTAATTGGATGAAAGCATTTTTTTTCCCATCTCCTAAACGTGTACAACAAGCAAGGCGAAATGAAATAAAACAAAAATATTAATTACAGTTTAAAGTTAAACGTCTTTCCCCAAAGCAGTCGTAAAAAAAATAAATAAATAAAAATGTGGATAAACAGAAAAATGAAACTATAATTCACTAGCCCTTCTGCTATCAGCATATTTTCCATCTGTTCACTTTCGGTGCCTTTTCTCCATTTATCTCCCATAGGAAACAGAACCTGAGCTCATCAGCTGTGTGCGGGCGCTCCTTTACAGGAATTTATTTTCTTTAGCTTTTACATTTAAAGTCTTACAGAGAAACAAGAACCTGAGGAAACCCATTTTGGAGAGGACGGGCGGTCAAGTCAGAGCAACTCGAAAGGGTGGCGCCTCCCTGTTTCAGTCCACGTAACATGTTGAGTCATTATTTTGGCTTAAAATATTAGCACCGCTGTTTAAACATCAGCCATTTCGGATTAATAAAACAAGCCGTTCAGAAGAAGAAAATCTGGAACACGTCACCAACGTCACCAGCTAGACCTTAAAACGATTCCTAGCAGCCATCTGCAGTGCTTGGACTTGCTGGTTGTGGACACTGCTGGGTGAAATCTGCATTTTAATTCACCCACAATGTGCCATAAATTTACAAGTCATAGACTGATGCAACAGGGCCGCAAAGAACTCCCTCTGGCTGTCGCGGCGCTGCTCTTCCTCTTGGATAAAAGTCGCCTTCTGTCGTCGTGCGTTTTATCTGAATGCATGCGCTTGTTACACAAACAGCCCCAGAAATATTCCAACATAACATCTAGTGTCACTGGATACGACGACGCCGGCTCTGCCTGTGAGCACATACAAATATTTGCACACTCCTGCTTTCATACCAGATTGCATGTTTATAATAAACTTCGGTTGTGGCTACATTTTTTTTCTTTCCTCTTTTTGCAGCTCTTTAGAATTTTTCAATCCAGGCATCCTAAATGGAAAACGTTAACCTGAATCTGTCTGAGCAGATCTAGCACAAGTTGTCCTGAGAGAGCAATAGTTGACCTTTCCTCTGCATGCACCTGCTGCAGCACTTCAACAAGAAAGATGTTTGATGCCATGTTTAATAAATGGAGTAACTTCTTTCTTTGGGGAAAGAAAAATGACCATTTGATTAGTTTTGTGTCCATCAATGCTATTACAGACTTAATTTCAAGGTTGGAGTCTTTGAAACCAATTTTCTACTGATAGTTACCTACAGAATGGTTTTTTTTTTAAAGTAAGAATGGGTGAAGTTATTATCACTTAATTTCATCATACACAGATGCTGGAAGAAAAGAAAATCTCAGCTGGAATGCCAACAGCTCAGACAGGACAGAGTGAAAAATGTTTGTTTTTATAGGATACAAGGCTTTATTAGTAGATGTAGTAAAACCTTGACCAGAAAAAGAAACAAAAGCTTCAGTTTTCTCAGCTGAATAATTTCCAGGTTATACATCAAGAATGTAGAGAACTGTCTGATTTTGCAACAAAGGCAGAAAGACCACACAAAATGTCCAGAGAGTCCAGGGCCTACAAATACACACGCTGCTGCTGTAAACCAACTGGTGTGACGCATGCGATGCAAAAAGAGTATTTCCTTTGCAGTTTTGCAAAACGCAACTGAAAAAGTTAAAATATTATTGAAAAATGTGAGTTTGTTTCAAAATTACTGCTTCTATAAATCTAATTAATTTTCGCAATTCCAATTTGCTTGATTTTATGGTCAATGGAAACTTAAAATCTGACGACTCCTAATGTCGACATTATCGCCACCTGCTGTTACAGGACAGTCACTGCTGCCAATGTTTCAATAACAAAAAAATCTTGTCTTGGTGGATGGGAGGGGGGAACATCCAGAGAAGTGCAGCTGGAGCTCCGATGTGAAATGATGGAAAAACCATCCACTGAACATCAGCTCATTTTGCAGCAAATCAAATCTGTCAACTCTATTACTTCTGCTGGACAAATGGCTGAAAGGACAGCATTGTTCAGGCACCACAGCACACCAATCAGTTTACCCAATTTCATTACGTAACGGCAAACACATGAAATGATCTGTCAAAATTTTAAACATACACACACACACACATGTTTGTTTTGCTATCTTTGTGGGGACTTTCCATTGACTTCCATTCATTTCTACAGCCTAAACCTTACCTTCACCCTTTTCCTAACCCTAACCATCACATACCTAACCCTAACCCTAACCAAAACTCAATTCATACCTTAGCCCTAACTCTGACCCCTGACCCAAAAACAGGGTTTCCCCTTGTGGGGACCAGGCTCCAGTCCCCACAAGGAGCAATTGGTCCCCACAACGTAGTATATGTCAGGAAAATCGTCCCCACAAGGTATTACAAACAAACACACACACACACACACACACACACACACACACACACACGGAAGAATTCAAACCAGGAAGCTGGAAAATTTGTCTGAAAGAAAAAGTAAAAAAAAAAAAAAAAAGTGTTAATGTATCCTTACACATCTTCCACCTATGAATGGCTCTGTATGTCGGTTTGCACTTTTTGTCTGTAAAGTCATGAAAGGGTTTAAAAATAGGCCAGGCATGCGCACAGTGACACAGAGTATGCTGTGGAACTACAGCATGGTAGTCAACATCTGTCATGTTAAGCTAAACATGGAAAATTTTTCACTCCCCAGAGTGTCTGTGCGCATGAGAGCGCGTGCGTCTCATATGGAAGCACTTAGCATGTAACTACTACAAACACACACACACAGACACACGCACAATTGTAAGGAAGATGAGATAAGCTCCACATGTGGTTTGGTTTGATTTTGAGAGGGATTCCCTTTCCTCTCTTTTTTTTTGCCCCCCCCCACCTTTGTTTGCACTCGGGCACGCTGTGGACAACCCACGTATGTTCCTGCCACTCACTCTTCTGATACAATTTAATTTGCAAAGGGCTCCGCTGTGGAAAACAAATAATCTAATTGTAAATAACTCGAGGAGGAAACAGGGCCAACTATGCATCCGTCTGTCTTACTTAAGCCAGCAGTTTTTACTTACCCCAGACCATCCTGGTCAATTATGTATGAAACTGGAGAAAACAGATGGAGGGGAATAGAAGGCAGACAGAGTGGATAAAAAACAAGATTTTAGATATTGAAGTAGAAAGGAAAGATCTGTGTTGTTCATCTGCTCTCCAGCCAGGTGTGTTTCTCTGCCTCTCTGTATTAATGTTCCTTTCACCGCAATCGTAGTAACAACGGGGAAGATGCACATAGAGAGCTCCGTTTGTGGCTAAAATGAGAAAAACTGCGACTTAAAAACTGCAGACCAAAAAGCTTCAATGCATGCAAGGACAAAAAAAACCCTAACAATTAAAGCACACACACTCACGAAATAAACTCCCACTTCATTACAGCGCCACTGTTTCAATTAACTTAATTCTTGCATTAATAGGCTGGACAGGGACATGCGCAGCAGAGACTTTGCTGCAGTGAAATGATGCAGCAGTCTCAGCATGCTGCACATGTGATGGGGGGTGGGGGGAGTGAGTCTGTGGGTTCGTGCGAGTGAATCTCCTCTCAGGCAAGATGTTTCTGCATGTTCGTTCGTGTGTGTGTATGTGTGTGTGTGTGCAAGTGGGGTGGCGGGTGATAATACAATATTAATGCTCCCTGATGTGGTGTTGCACTAGTTTCACATCAAAGAAAAGCAGAGCGCCGATACAAGCTTCTTACACGGCACAACAAAACGCTGCAGGGATGAGTTTGGACGCGGGAGCCATTTGAGTAATGACTCCACATGCCATGGAGGTGATGACATGTTTGTTAATGACGCTGTAGATTTTCCAGAAGTCACCAATTAATCTAAGTACGGCGAAACTCATTCACTAGAGACTTTGCAGCAGGGGCTGCACCGATTTATCAGCGCTGATTTTTTTTGTGAGATCAGCGACCGGCCAATACTTAAGCCCCTGCAAAGTTCTAAAAATCAACCACAGTCTTCTTCTGCTCTCCCATGAGAGACAGTCTGGCCAACAAGGTCATGTCCGCACGTTTGCAGTTAACAACAGTCACCCCACTGTTACCAACTCAACAACTTCCTTGCGATATTTAACGATATTTCGTCAAAAATCGGAATCAGCAGGTCAGGCATTTTAACGATCGGTAACCTGCGACTGGCCAGAAAACTGAAATTGCTGCACCCCTACTTTGCACACTTTCCTCCAAACAAAGCCTTTCCGTTTTAATCCCAGAATAAAACAAAACAAAGTTACCAAAGCCAACTTCTGGGTTCAGACAAGTTCCTGGTCAGCAACAATTCAGTGACGTTTTGGCATGAAACAATTTCTCTGAATGACTGTGTGACCGTCAGCAGAGGAAAATTGTTTCTCTCTGCTGGAGCCATTGAGGTCTTTTATTATTTTTAATGTATTCTTTTTCTTTGACTTTCTCTCTTTCCTGACACTGGCTTTGGTAGATTTACCTGTTATGTTCACCTGCCGTTTCAGCCAAACCTCTGCGTGGTGAGAGATCTCTAAGCGTTCTTTCTGGGACGTTGCCACCAGCAGCAACGTCACTCGAATGACTTTGAAACACGATGAGGAGAAGCTGCCCAACATTTCCGAGCTCAACTTTCAAATGTGCTGCCACCAAATCAAAAAGACGTGGATGGTGAAAGAGGTTAAACAGAGTTTAAGCACTTGGCGAATCCTCACAGTTCCTTCAAATGTTCTACCCCTGCAGTAAAAATAAATGATCGTTGAGGGTAATGACTCATTGGGATTTGTTTATTCAGGTGTGGCCTTAAAATTGATTGCTTAAAATATATATTATAGAAAAAAACACTAAAAGATTAGCTGCATCTTTCAGCCATATCTTTGAAATGGAAAGGCATGGACGGTTATCATTTATCTAGAACTGTAAAGATAGACTGCAAACAGAACGTTATTTTATTTTAAATATTAAAATGTGGATTGTAACAAACTGAAACCTACAAAAATATTGTAAAATATTGTGGAATCATTTTTAGGACATACCAAACTTTAAATGATTGTGATCTGACGCCTCATATTTGGTAACGTCCAACAGTTCAAGTTGGACTTTTCCATCATACAGTGATGTAAAACTGTTAGTCAAATTGCTTGAAGGACTTTTCAAAGCAGATTTACGCTCAGTTGATCCACCTATTACTAGTTTCTGCTGCTTAACTCGCATTGGTGTAGTGTTATAATCTTGGATGGTTAGACAAAAACAGAAATGATGTCTGATCGCTGAATGTCAGATTTTCTTTCCATTTCCAATGTCAAATGAAGTCAAATTAAATAATCTAACAGAAATCGTGCAACCAGGTTTTTACTGGGGCATTCAACATCAGCGCCATAACAAACTAGTCGCCACAACTTTCAAATCCCTTCGACAAACTCGGGGACAGAACCGAGTCTCTGGTCGGTACACATTCAATCCCGGAGCTAAATAAAACTCCAGGCCTTTGACATGTCCTCACATAAAAGCTGTGACCTTTTTGCACTGCCACAGCGCATGAGCTCTGCAAACATTAGGAAAAAGTCGAACTGCGCAGCCCTGATTTGCTCATGTTGCTCTTACAACATCGAGCTCTGATTGTATCCTCGCATGTGTGTTTTTATGCGTGCAAACTAGCGTGTCAGGTTCTCGGCAGCAAAAGCCTGAAGTCATGGAAAATATTCAGCTAGTTTACCCTGGTTCTCTAAACAATGAGACCTTTAAAGTGTGTGTGCAGGAGTGAGTGTGTGTGTGTGTGTGTGGCAGTAAGAGAGCAAAAAAAAAAAAAAAGTGTGGGTGATGTGAAAGGAAAAAGAATTTGAGTCAGAGGAAGAGAGTGTGATGCAGAGGAAAAACTTTTTTTTTCCCCTTTCTATCAGCTTCGTCTGCCCTTCCTTGGCTGGAAAAGCATGTTTCCGTTGAAGTGTGTGTCTTGTGTTAGTCAGCAAAAAGGCCAAGGAAGGGAGCACAAGTGTGTAGATTCAGGTGTTTTCAGGTGCACTCCATGTCATCTTGTATTAACTTGTGCCATGTATGTTTCAGTTATTGTTTTGTATGCATTTGTTGTTTGTCGCTATGGTTTCTTGGTTATTTGTTTTTTTTCTCTCTCTTTCCGCGGGTCTAGAAACAGATTTCTGGGTACTGTCTGTCTTGCATTCTCTCTCTACTCATCTCCTTTTCCCTACACTTTCCCCATTTGCTTTTGTCTTCATTACATTTGCATTAAACTCAAAGCCACCTATTGGGCTTCACCTCGCCACATGGACAATAATTCTGAGTGTGAACCTGCTGGACATAACATTTGTGCAACTAGCAACTCTTCAGATCATGTCAAAAATAAGGTAATTTACATTTTTCCATGCCATTACATGACATCTTAGTTTGGAATACGGTTGCAGTCGACATGCAAAATACGTGTGTGTTTGCAATGTGCCAGACAACTGCAATGATTTCACACAAGAGGAAGAAACGGTGGCCATCTCAACAACTCAAAAGACCAATGTGACATGAGTAGGTGTGAAATGGTAAAATGGAGCCCATGCTTGAATTTGGCTAAATGAAGCAACCGTTTACAACAGAAAAAAACTTGTAAAAGTAAGATCTTATGAAGAATAAAGAAAGCCAGACTTCTAATGAAAACATGAATGGTACAATATTATCGGCACGGTATCGGCCGATTGTAGCTGTAAAATTTTACATTGGACATTGGCCATTCTGTCAAAATAACTCAGATATAAAAGGCATTGTTCTTATGTGACAAACCAGTGGCACAACATAATATCATTTTTTTTTTTTAACTGAGTGTTGTCTTTGTCTTAGAGAGAGCAAATGTCATGAATAAATTTGACATCAAGTTGAAAGTGTTACATCATTTTCAGCCTCCGTTTTAGCATTTGCATTTGGTAGCAGGCTAAATTGACAAAGATAATGCAGTATTTTAATTCCACAGTACAGAAAGTCAAATAGTTTCAGTAAGGAGTTATCGAAAAAATATATATATATCAGTATTAGTATCAGTTATCAGCCAAATGAGTTTTAGTAGATCGGCATATCGGATATCGACTAACAATCCAATAACGTGGATCCCTAGTAAAATCTAAGAAGTGTCTAAACTCAGTGAAAGCCAGAATTGATCTTTAAACACAAACCAAACATAGATGTACATACACAATCAAAAAGTAAAATCAGTCGTCAGAGAGGCATTTGGCCTCATTTACAAGAGAAAAGAATTATGATAACTGGAAATATTTCGTATTCCACCGCCACTCTTAAGTAAACAACATTGTTTATTGGAAGACTAGCAGGACCTTTAAGTAGTTGACTTCAGGCTGGCTTACTAAAGGCAGCCACTCAAATCTACCAGTAAAATCAGCTGATGATTCTCCTGTATAGACCTGAGAGGAGACATTTCTCCAAGTCTCCTACTTCTTTGAGCAGATTTTCAACGTAAACTGCTCCTGTCTAAAACCAGAGGAAGCGACATGATTCCTACCTACAGCATGTTTTGCTCACCCAAATCTAAAAAGGAGGTTCGTTTAGGCACTTTCACAAACGCGTTATCCCTTCCTGGTCACTGGGGCGAGATGCATTTCAAGTTTCAAGCGGAAAGGGAGAGATGTATGAATATATTATTTTGGTTAGTCTTCCCCCTGCGTCTGAAGGACCCATCTGGAGCTGCCCCACTCTCCTGCCCGTCTGCATGAACAGCCCTCACTGACAACAGCTGCCAATCATCCTGCCAGGCCATTGGCCAATTAGGACAGCGTTGCCATGGTTACCTGCACACTCTCACACGCTCAATTCTCACCTCCGATGGTGTCCGCCCACTCATGGCAAGGAGAGGGATAGAAGGAATATGAAAGGAGAGAGTGAGAAACGGGGCGGAGGAGACATGAAACGCTCCAAGCCAGCCCAGATAGGACAAAGACAAAGAACCGATGGAAGAGGTGAGCAGGAGTTGGGAAGTACAGGACGAACACAGAGACCATCAGTGCACTGAAGTAATGTGCTAATGGACGAGCGTCCAACACTGCTCTTTTTCTCCATCAAAAGATGGAATTCATCTTTAGGATTTTGCCTCCTGAGCTAAAAATAAGCATTTCTTCTGACTTTCTACAGTTTAGCATGTAACTTCTTTCTACAACTTATCATTTTCTACAGTTTCTTCACCTTTTCCTTCAAGCAGAATAACAGGAAGAGCATTACAGCGCATGCTGTGGTGTTATGTGAATTCATTATAGCGTTGGGTTAATGTTGCTAATGTGGGACAATGAAATATAGAATCCTTTAAGATTTGCAAAAGAAAGAGAGTTTATTGGAGATGCAAAGGTGAGCCGGGGATGATCGCAACCCTGTGATCTGAAAATGTAAAACTCCACTTTTTTTTTTTTTTCTGCTCAGTGAACGCATCGTGCTTAAGAGTTACCAGATCGCAGCAGCTGCAGCATCCTTTGGTATGAAGGTGTTTACTGTATGAAAAAGACTAAATTTCGATATTTTTTCAGTAAACAAGTTTAAAACGTAAAACACAGGAAGCACAAAAGATGTAAGAAAATGATGAAAGTATTGCCTGCAGAGGTGTGTCCTCATTAAGATTACCACAGAGAGTGCTAGATTTTGGCACTTTCTTGTTCTCTCTCGGTTTCATATTTTGCAATTTGAATCATCTTTATACCAAACTCCTGCTTCATAGTAGGAGATGTTTGGCAAAATGCACAAAGCACCAACCGACCCAGAACCAGTTCAGTTTTGAACTTTGAACGCCGTTCTTGGAAAATGTCGTATTTGGAAATGTTGGCAGCTTTTTACATCTTCGTTCGTTACAGAATACGCAGAGAAACTGAAATTTGCAGTCAGCAACGAGCCATGAAGCTAATAATTAACATAAGATGCTAAGGTCAGATTAGCTACAAGAATTAAATTTGTCTTTCCTTCTGAAAGTTGGTAAAACATGGTTTTACAGCAGCTGCTCTGGTTTTCTCTAAAAAAAAAAGAAGAAATCAAAATGAGCTCAAATTGATATTGAAAAGTGAAAAGCTTTACAGAAGCCAGGGATCAGCAATAAGTTGCACATTTCTGATCAATACATCTCTAATAATACACTCCAAAGTCGGGGAGAAGAATCGGGAAAGTGTGACCTAGTGCTGGAAGATCTACAACCTTGGGACTTGACTAATCATTTATAAAGCCTGCTTTAAGGATTTTAACTGAACAACAAGCCAAACGCCCGTCACAAAAGAAGTTCACTGTCTGTCAAATTCTTATTCACGTGAACCGTACCTTTTCCCAGGGAGTTCAGAGAAGATCCTGTAGAGAACATTTCTCCAAGTTGGATTAGGAAAACCTCGTCTGTTATGAGTCATACTTGGTCAGAGAACAATATCTAGAAAAAGAATGAATAACTTATTTCGCTACATAATCTGTTGCTATTGAACTGAAAGGATTGCACAAATACTGTGAGAATAAGCACCACTAGCGCACAGGCAAACTCTGACCAGACAGTATTACAGGGCATAAACATAATCCTGCTGTGGCAACACCAGATTTCTCTCTCTCTCTCACACACACACACACACTCATCCATTCCTTTCTCTGAACACTAGCTGCCTTGAAGAAACCAATCAATAAAATGCTTCTTAAATTCCTCAGCTAGGCAGAGATGTAGAGACCTTGTCTGGAAGTTGTTCCCGCTTCTTGTTCATCCAATCTTTAATCAGCATGGAGGAAACTGATGTTAATATGACATGGTTGATGAAAGTCAGTAGGAGGGGTGAAACAGAAGCGGGGCCACGACGCAAAGCGAGAACGGAGAGAGCAAGTCACGTGAAATGTTGACAGAGATTGAAAGTGAGTGGGGGGAAAAAAACAAAAACAAAAAAATCAAAGCTGGCGCCAGGTTTGGACAGTTTCTAGGTCTCTGTGGCAAAAATGCATTTTGTGGCATTCAAGGAAAATACAGGATGCATTCAAAGCATCGTTTTAAAGCTAGACATTTATATGAATGATGTCTAATTTTGGGTGTACTTTAAAAAAAAAAAAAAAAAAACAAGAATGTGAAGGTGGTTCAAACGACCAGGTTTCATCACTTCTACACAAGATGTCCAAAATATGATCTGGCTGACGCCTGACATTTGGAAGGTGGACATGAAAAATCAGCCGACTTTCAGGGGCATAAATAAAACACTACAGTCAAAGGGAGAAATTATTCAAGCAAACCATGTTGGTGGGATTCTGAGTTGTTCACAAGTCAGAATGTATGCCAAATCTGGAAGCGCTGTTGTTGAGGCACGATGAATACTTGCGGCTTTGACAAATGGTGAACATGCAGGGAAACCAATGAGACTTAAGCTTAAACAGATTAGCACCAATTTAATGTCTGAAGTTACTTTCTGCTTCAGCTTTGCTGTCGTCTGTCGTGGACTGGGGATTGGGTCAAACCGTCTTAAGCAAGCCTAGTGGACTGTACTTCCAACTTCACCTCTTGCATTCTCCAAATTTCCTTTTGTAATCCGAATGGCGTTCGATTGCGAGACAGCAATTTTTACAAATTTTGTTGCCGCTGTGTGTTTCCTTAACACAGCTAATCATCTTGATTTGTGTTACCTAGCGTTACACGATTTATCCAAATATGGAGAACGTGGGGCTTTATCTGACGGTCTTTAAAAATATTTCATTTAAATGAAATCCTGCGGTGCCAATCCATACTTCATTACCAAGCTCTTTTATTACTGCTGCATATTTGTTAGTGAATAGAAATTGTTATCTTTGTAGCTAAAGGGAGAACCGGTAAAAAATGCAAAATGGACAACAAAGAAGTAAAATTAAAGTCGTGTGACTGAATTTTGGCAAAGAAAGAAATGAAAGCCGAGAACTGGATGGAAAGGATTATTAAAAGGTGCGTTATTGCAGGCTCCACGACAGAATCGAGGACAGATTGAAAGGACAGAGCATGTGTGAGAGAACAAGAGATTAGAGGTGGAAACAAGCAGCAATGTCTTAAGGATAGAAGGGATTGCAACAAGAACTGACAGAGGACAGACAGGGACAAAGAGAGAGAGACGAGTAAAGCAGACAGGCGGAGGGACTGAGGGGAGAAGAGAGAGACAGAGACAGAGAGAGAGAGAGAGAGAGAGAGAGAGAGAGAGAGAGAGAGAGAGAGAAAGGGAGGCTTCCCATCACCGAAAAGGATTTATGCAAGAACAGAAAAGTGAAAAACAAAACAGAAAAGATGAATAATCCGAAGGTTAGTGGACAGCAGGAAAAAAAATTCGTCCACAGAAAAAAAAAAAAAAAAAAAAAAAGGACCAAAGGAACAGAAAGAAGCATCAGGGAATCAATAGTGATTAAGTTGCAGGAAAGAACCATTTAGGCTAAGACGCATGGAAGAACCCATCTTGAACAGTACCACAGGATATTGGTCATCAATCCAATTATTTCAGGATTTCCGAAGTCATAAAAACCAGACGAGACAAGGATCTTTATAAATTCTTATCAGCCACGTGACCTATTACCCATTAAGCCTCGTCCGTTCTGATCCAATTTAGCGTATAAACGGCATTGTTGAGCTTGTGAAAGTTTCCACACAACTCTGGGTTCAAGTTTTTAATTTAGCCATGGATTGATCGGAAACAGATTCCTTTAGTGCGTGTAATGAGAGAGAAAAAAAACAACAACAAGGAACTGCATCATCCTCAGTAAGAGCAGTTTGACTAATAAACTGGCAGCTGTTCTTGCTTCCCAACTTTTCCCCGCAGCCAAATTTAGCAGAGGCAAACACCACAGGCAGCATGCAGGCTGACAGTATGTTTTACAGACTCCACCAGGTTACTGCCATCGAGGTTTTTAAAAAGCCATGGTTTTAAAAAAAGAAATATGAACAGAAAAGATAAAATCCTTTCAAAGAAAATGTAAGTTTGACCCATCAACTGGTCAGCTGGCCAAAAACTGTCTGTTTTTAAATATTCCCATTTACAACAAGCAAAGTGTCAGTGGGATACCAAAGTTCACTTTCAAAAGCACACTTGCCAAAAGCAGCAGGCCTGTCGAGCGGCTGACTGAAAGTGGTGCCGGAGCAGACAGTCTGACTAAGTGAAGGAAGTGTGAGGTGACAGATTTCCCTCGGTGCTGCTGGTCAGCTGGCTGAAAGGCACCTATGTGTTTACTTGCAGGAAAGAAACTGGAAAGGAACTTTGGTAGAGAAATATAGATAAGTCAAAGTGAATCTACTCTTAGAGAAGAAATACTGTTTTAATGCAGCAGGCTGGCTTCCAGCAGCAGATTACATCGGATGAGCAGACCACCCTGTTATTCTCTACAGAGCAGAGAAGCAAAAGCAATGATATTCTGTGCAATAAACACCAAATCCAATTAGTGAATTATTGTATCGAAATTACTGCACGTGTATTACTACATTTTTAGTCACAGTGGAAACATTTGGTTCTTTATCTGCTTGAATAAGAAGCAGTTAGATCATGTTAAACATACTGTAATATAATTATAAGGAATTTTGCCAAGTTGTGACCATTACCAGTAGATGGAAACTACTACAATCTGAGCCAATTCCTCTTCACAGGTTTACTACATTTTGTAAACACCAGTTCAGAGGAACATTTTGTAAGATTTTTGCAGCTTCAGTAACTGATTCAGGGAGACACATGTCGTTCTCCTGTAGACTATAAAAGCCACCCCGAAGACATTTGTTACAAGAAGCATCATGAGGCCTGTACCAATTAAGGCCTCGAGTTTACCGGCTTAATTGAACAGGCATCCTGTTTTTTCTTTTCAGTAACAAAGACACCAATCGCAGAACTAATTGGATCTAGAAAAACTCCAGATGTAGGAACACATCTAAGCAACCAGAAATGTTTTTTCTTTTTTTTTTTCCTTTTAAATCCATCACTCATGGATTTGAAGTCATTCACTGGACCGCTCGGCTTTCCAAAAGTAGCTTTTAACCTAATTTACCCAGCACACATTCCCAGCCTGTGTATGGCTCACACTCTCTCTCTCTCTCACACACACACACACAAGTGTGCTCGCACTCGCTGGTTTGTGCTTAATTGCTTCTTCATTGATGTCTCTGATTGGTCACTAAATGAAACGCTCCAGTTTCCAGTGATTAGCGCCGCTCGCTGCTCATTTGTTACGCTCCTAGCCGGTGTGTCAGCGTTACAAGCCGTGACGCCATTTGACACAACTGTCCTCGCATTTCGTCTGACGAGCAGATCAGGAAGTTACTCGAATCAAGCAGAGAAAATCTTACTTTATTACGCTTGATTACAGAAATATCTCTATCTCCATATATGTTTAAAAACCTTCATCTCGATCTGAAAAGAAAAAAAAAAGCACAATTCTTCTTAATTGTACACAAAAAAAATAAAAAAAATATGAAGAACCAGGAAACAAAAACATTCTGACCATATTTATAGCACCGGTGGGGAAGTAAGATCCAGGGAAACACACGGACACCTCCATACCGCTGGATGCAAAATGTAAATTCACAGAGCAGAAGATAAATAAAAGATGACCGCAGCAGCAAAGGTGGGCGTTCTGCACTGACACATGTAGGTAAAATCAAATCCTCGTTGAGATTTCTTTTGTCTCTCCGTCTTTCTGGAGGAAAAGGCGTCAGAGTACACAGTCCATCTCCAGTCTCCATCCCTGCTTCAGCCTGCCTGCAAGTCAGGGAGCGGGGGGGGTTTTTTTTTTTTTTTTTTTTTTTTTTATCTGCAAGATCAAAAGGAACTGAGAACGCCAGAGGGCAAGTCCGACATTTTTCACCCTTAACTGCTTCACTGTGGCGGGAAAGCTAGAAAAACATCGAGCCACTGCTTCTTCACCCGGAGTAATGGCCTCCTGGTTTCTCTTCGCAATGTCACTGGGATGATAACGGAAAGGAAGGGACTGATATCTGAATATCTGATCTATTTTTTTTTTCATGATAATACAGAGGGCATTACACAGATGCAGCAAAAGATGCAATAATGCAAAATCTGAACTAGGATTCGTAAATTGTGGAAATATGTTGCAGCTTACATTGCCTTCTGCTTACTTTGCTAAACTTCTTAAAAACTGAAAAACTGGTCAGAGTAGTTGTTTTTTTAAATCCTCTCAAGTAATGAAACATCAACCGTAAAATATATTTCGATTCTTAAGAGGATTCGCTAAGGTAGCAAGACGTTTTTATTGTCTGAGTGCTAAACATTTAGCTGTTGTTTAGCTACATAGCTAAACAACATTTAGCCGTTTGGCACTTGAAACAGCTAAATGACAGACTTGATAGAGTATAGTCTGATTCTATGCAAATTTCTCTCTTAAAAACGTTTTACATGATTAGTTTTAATTTCTACTAAAATAATAAAGAAAATAGCTCCTCCAGACTAGCGGCAGCAGCAATTAGCACCTGGTGGAACTGCGTGTCCACAGAGTTCATCATACAAATTACTCAGCCCAACGTTCCTAAGAATGTTTATAAACGGCATCATGGAGAAGCACTGTTATGACATGCTGATGGGGGTGTGTTGGAAAGGTTAGGCAGTTCTTAAAGAGACAGATGCTAATTTTAAGGCATAAGATACAGCTGTAATGCAAGTCAAATTTAGTTTTGATCCATACAGCATTTTTATAAGTAAACACACTTGATTGTGCTGTTAAATAATATTATTTGCGTGGAAGATACTTTATACCTGAACTTCACTGTTTTTCTTTAGCCTGGATTGTCTGGTAAATGGTGCTGAGGTTGTTAAACTATCAAACAGCTTTAATTTGCTAGATTGGTCAATCTACAAGCAGTTATGTTGGAAAATCTTGCCAAAAAAAACAAACAAAGAAAACATCCCATTTATCTTTGTCATTTTAATTGCTAGCAAGCACTTAAAAGAGTTTTTTTCCTATTTACCACCTCAGTTCTTCCCTTCTCCATCTCAGTTTTGGTTTGAAGATGAACATGGTGGTGCCAAATGACTAGCTTCGTCTATAGCGAATAAACCCTAACATACCACTGCAAATCTGTCAAAAGATTTTTTCCACATTGTCTGTAGTGATTCTTAAGCTCAACCCAATCTGGTAAAATTTTCCACAAAGACTGAAATGTTCACAAACGGGGGTAAGAAAAATTCCAAATATTTATAGGAGCTTTGACTGTGGCTCAACGTAGCTTGGTCCTCCATAGGAACAACCAAGAGTAGCGAACATTACAAGTTTTTTATTTATTGTGCTTGTAACACCAGAATGCTGCTTGTTAGTCCTTTCAAGATTGCAAAGGTCCCCCAACACAACCAGCTAATGCTGGACTGACTGTCATCAACTCGCCCTCGTTCCACTTTCATCATCTTCACAGCCTTCGAATGAGATCTCCTGTGTTCTTCAGCAACCCAACACAAAAGCTCTGTCGCATATTCTGACAATTTAAATGACTTGTGTGTGTGTAGCGAGAAACCAAGTGGGAAATGAGGAAGGAAAAACAGCGGACTAATCATGGTCGCTGTGGGAAATATCAGCGCATAACATACACACACACACACACACCACTCGCTAAGCCTGCCATAGTTCAGCGTAAGCAGATACCTTGTAGAAAAGTGTGTGTGTGTGTGCACTACAAGATCCATTTCCGGTTTACATTTCATTTGTGTGCACGCGTACGAGATAAGAGCCCAGCAGCGCTGCTGTGACCCCGCTGCGTTTCTGCACAAACGTGCCTTTGATAGTTAAAAAGAAGCAAAGTTCTACAGGGGAGCAAAAATAGATGAATTGAATGCTGGTGCAACTAAGATCATCAGAGATGAGAACCATGTAGAGAGGCCTCAGAGTGCAGAGTCAGCAAAAGGCCATAAAGTTTGAGAGAGTAATCTAGCAAAAACTGCTGAAAAAAATAAAGCTGCAGTGAAAGTCTACATAAACAGCAGGGTGGAAGAAAAGTGAAGGAAACTGCAGTTTTGTTTGTGTTCAGTACATAATCTACATAAAGTTTTTATATCTACATAAATTTTTTATGTTTGTCTAGTTCTAAGATTTTCCAAAGTGACAAGAAAAGGGGCTGAAAATGCTCTCTGTGTGTTTTCACTTAAAAGTTTAATACATTTCATTCCTGTTCAGTGGTCAAACAGTCACACCCATCGACATTTTCCTTTGAGAGACGAACTAAGGACTTTGAGAAACTGGCTCCTGCAGGTAACCCATGGTGTTTTGCCGTTTGTACAAACTGCTTTGATAAATGCTCGATAAAGAATCCAGAAGTGCGCCGAAGCGACTGAAAAAAAAAAAGAGAAAAAGTGTGAACTTTTTGTTTTTACTGAAAATAATCTTAAGTACTTGCCCAATCATCAGTGTTTTCAGAAAACTAAAAGTTCCTCCATTTAACTCCAAATTTGATTTGGAACATATATTTTTATTACAAAGTTTGCCTTAATAAGGCTAACTAGATCCATTAGAAAAAGTTGAGTCTTATCTGGGGAGAGAAAAAACCCCATAAAGAAATTAAATGTATTAATTTATGTACCATAATGGTCTGAGATTTAAGCCAATTACATAAATCACCATTGGGTGAACGCTGGCCTCCGTTTTCCCTCCCTTTTCAGAAGAGCACAAGTTTTCCATTTATAAACCCCACAAAGACTTTTTTTTTGGTGATTTTCACTTTTCCGTAGGGTTTAGGTTTTTCCTTGTACTCTGACAAAAGAAAAGTAATAATTACACAGTTGCAGAGAAAAATAGTTCAGCACATGGAAACTAATCAGCAATGTAACGGGTTTACCACACAAATTGAAAAGAAAAAAAAAACATTGATGTGCAAATAAGCAATTTACATAAAAGTAGTAGTACTAGTAATAGATTTTGGTACAGGTAAGTTTTTTTTAATTTTTTTTTTTATTGACTGGCATTTTCCTATTCTCCAATTAATGGTGGCAGTGTGAAGCCTGCAGTAGAAGAGCTCCATAATCACGTGACAATGGCATTTTTGTAAATTGATATGAATTAGGTTTGATTATTTGAGCAATTTTGATTTGTTTTCTCTCAGAATATTTGTGTTGTGAATTTTTTTTCTTCTCTTCACAGTGCACTTCACTTGCTGGGGATAAAAAACAAAACAGACAAACAAACAAACAAAAAAAAAATACCCACAAGCACCAACTCAAGTATGAAGCCCGAGTCGTCTTTCTGGAGCTCAGCCGAGCCATACAGGCAGTCGATGCACGTTCGTGTTCATGCCTTCCCTTGATGTGTAAAGTGGGTCAGGCGTTGACGTTATCGTACCTACAGTTCATATTTTTTGTGAAAAGCATATAGAAAACTGCATGTGCATTTTTTTCTTTTACTCAAGCTTTTATGCTGAGTACTATCACTTTGCCTGATTAAGATGTGCCATTACTTGCTTTGCAAAAAGCAAAGCAAGTAATGCTTATGAAGTGCTTTGTGTGTGTGTGTTTGTGTGCAAGTATCTGGTAAGCACCCACAGCATCCAGAGAATTAGCATATTAGAGGTCAAATCCATAATACACTAAGGAGGCTGGAGGGTGTGTGCGTGTCGGTGTGTGTGCGTGCATGTGTGTGTGCGTGCATGTGTGTGTGAGCATTGCCACGTTAATGTCCACTTTGCTTTTTAACTTCTTTTTAGATGAACTTTGCTCTGAAGATTCTTCCCTTAAGGAAAATGAGTGAGTTTCTGTGTGCTGCTGCGACTCTGGGTCCCTCGCTGACGATATCCGTGTTGCATCAAACACACACACACACACACACACACACACACACACACACACACACTGTAAAACACAGACAAAAAAGGCAGTCTCTCCCCGAGGAGTTGTTGTTGTGGAAAATGTTTTAAAGTGACATCATGAAGTTTAAGTATGTAATTAGGTGCTTTGCTTGTGGTCAACAGCACCCACTGTTCTGAGAGTAATGCTTACAAAAGTTAATTATCAAAACAAGGAATTAGATTAATTGGATAACTGCATTCCAAGTGGGTACATGGTATTTATTAAATACACAGTGTCGGAGTCGAGGTCACCTTGTGGGTCGCTGTAATCCATCTTCCATCCATTTTCTACACCCAGTTAATCCTGACCAGGTTGTTGGGCAGCTGATCCCCAAATAGGGATAGAGCCATAAACATGCTATTAGCTGGTTGATAATATTTAAATGGATGTAAATTATGACATGCCAGGAGGTTGGCGGCTAATCAGAGGGCAACTCAAACTAGACCGCTATGTAAGCAGACTCACAACAAGCAGCAATCCAGAGTGACTGGGAGGAAACAAGGAATTCCCCCAACTGGGAGGAAGTAGGAGTAGCCAGAATTTATCCACATATCCAGACTCTTAACTAGGATAAATTAGAGCAACCTCTTTGTAAAATGTTAAGTTTTCTGTTATTGGCTTACAGTTGTGGAGGTCTGATTAAACAATGTAGAAAATACCTTTTCTTTTCTACAATCTTCTTTCTCCAATTTTAAACAGCTCTGTGATACTGAAAACTTTCCTCTGTACCATCCTCTACGCCAAGCAGTGAAAGGAGCAACATGTATTTTCCAGGCACAATCAAGTAACTATGCAGTTCTGAAAATGCCGTGAATATCAAACGTAGCTTAAAAGACATTCAACTTCACCAATTTGACGTCTTGAAAGTGGCCACTGTCTCTTTAAGAAGCTCCTGCTCCTATTCCACCTTTCAGCACATTGCGAGAAACAATGCCTTTTCATTATGGCGCTTACAAACGTTTTTGGGAGCGTTTGACGGAGATATAGTTTGCATGAAGAGCTCAGCAGATCCACCAGGACCCGAGTGGGGGAATTTGTGGAAAGGCCGCTATGTGGGGCGAAAGTTCGAATGGAGACAGCAGCTCAGAGGAGGAGCTTCGTGTAAACAGGCGGCGCTTTGTGAGAGAAAGCATCAAGATACTCCTGGATGGTTGTCATGGGAGATACATTCCAGGATTTTGACAAGGAAATAACATTCCCTTGTCAAAAGGGATGATATAAAGCTCAAAAAAGTTGAATTTACATAATACCCTCCACCCCCTTAAACTATGCTAAATGGTTATTTCGGAGCTGCATCTTCAACAGTATTTCAAACTAAATATGTTCCACTGGCTCCAAATGGCATCCAACACACATGAACTCCCAGACACTGGAATAGGTAGAGGCTATTAATAAGTTGGCTGAACCAGGACAGTGGAAGTGGGGAACGGAAGCAGGCCGGTATCCACTGGGAAGCAAATAGCTGACCCCTTTTTAGCTAGAATGCTGCTGGGATCGTCAGCGGGACTGACCCACGGGAATAACGGGAGCGGGAAGGCCACTTACTCTGAGAAAGATTGTCACAAAGACTAGTTAGATTTCCATTAGAGTCTTTCATCCAACACTTAGAGCTGTCAGTTTAACGAAGCTCAGCCTCGCACGTTAAAATAATGATTGACTTTAGCAGAAAAGAAAAAAAAAAAAAGAAACGATGCAAAAACAACAAAAAGGGGGTTTTAGGAGAAAACTACACCAGACTACGAGAGAGAAAAAATGACTGTAGTAAGAAGGGAGCACTTCAAGTCAGGAAGGAGAAATGATGGGATTTTCAAAATGAGGAAAGGATGGCATTCATTAGCCGCTACGGAAAAAATTCCTACTGCACTGCTCTGTGTCATTTTGTGCTTGCGTGCGCTTAGTGTATGCATGTGTGTGACAGTTTGTGTTATGACAGATGTTGGACCATGCTGTTTCACAGCAGAGGATGGGCTTAAAGTTCATTAGAAAGGCCTCGACATTAAGCCTCTGATACAGAACTCCTCCAACAACACTGGGGACTGCTGGTGGAATAATAAATATAAGGAGAACCCCCCTGTGTTCAGGATCTGCTTGGCCAAAAACGTTAAACCGCACCGCCAAGGACTAAATGAGTACAAGACAAGCAGACATTTTCACTCTAAACTTGAAATCAGAGCTTGGAACGACGGTGGCTTTTAGAAATGTTTACATCCTTTTAAGTCTTTCATTTTGTCACTTTGCAAAGAAGTGGATGGATTCAGAATAAGAGAAACTACTAAAGCTGAACCTTAAAACCACTCAGTCAGAGTTATGGAAAGGTTTAGAGTGAAGCATTTTGGTAAGTTAGAAAAGGCACAACTAGAGTTCAGACTTGTATGAAAGAGAAAATCTCTGGTGAAACTTCAAAACTGATGCCTTCACCGATAATTTTACACAAAGAAGAACGGGCAAAAAATGTTTTGTCTTAAGATGTGCGAGGTCGGCAGACGGATCTCAGAAGGGCTTGCAGCAGAAAAGTGTCGATTTGGTGGCTAAACCTGTTAGCATTCTCCACGTTTTAGATTTTTATTTGGAATAGTTAAAAATAAAAAGCATAAGATTTTCCTCACACTTATGAATTTTTTATGTGGTGGTAGTTTGCCCCCACTCTCCATTTTTCCACTGGGTGAAAAAAGTGCCCTTCTAAAATCTTTTTTTTTTTTTTTTTTTTTTTTTTTTTTTTTTTTTTTTTTGGGTTTTGGGCAAAAAGTTTAGACATGTTTTTTTGTTGATATGGCACA
>NW_015115382.1:55298-73387 GCF_001443285.1 Poecilia latipinna
CTTTTTTCCCTTGGGGAAAAAAAATTCCCTTTTAAAATTTTTTTTTTTTTTTTTTTTTTTTTTTTTTTTTTACATGTATTTTGTGTGTTTGGCCAAAGATTGCACATGGCTATTGATTTGAAGTGGACATATATATACACACGATGTTCAAACTGAGCCTGTAAAAAAATAAAAAATAAAAAATAATCTGCCCTCCACAACATGTGTGCAAACCACCGATTTTAGTTCATGTGTGTGAAAAGTGCAAGTAGCATGAAAAAGTTTGTAAAGCATTGTGTATTAGTGGCGTTTCTGGCAAGAAGCTTTTATTCAAGGCCTTTTGATGTTCAGCAAAAAAAAAAAAAAGTTTAAAAGCCACACACTATGAAACGTTTGATCATAAATTTATTTTAATAGAAGTTAAACTGACCTGAGGGAAAGAAAAACAGTCAAAGGCACAGAGCTGTACGTGTATCTAATGTTAGCCCGTGAACTCCATTGTATTTAATGAACTGAGTCTAATTCATTCTGAAACCACCAGAGGCCCAGAAACGACCTTTTGGCAGCACATTATGATGAAGCAAAACTCTTCGGTCAGCGCAGACCTTAGCAGAACGCTCAGATGTTACAGGACGTGAACTAATTTAAATGTTAGTCTGATCTACCGAACAGCAGTCAGATTTTTTTCTTTTTTCTTCTTTTTAAATGGAGCAGCACATCAGAAAGCGTCTGACGGTAGGAACCTGCTACATCCTTAATTTAGCAACCTGCACAAAGACTGAGGAACATGAAGAATCGTTAAAACTCACGTGAGATGTCGAGCCAGCTTTACTGTACGCCTCCTTTCAGTAGAATCTAACAGAACTTGCCGACTAAGGCAAAGTTTGCCAAGTTAATCTCTTCCTCAGTGTCAACAAAACTTTACAAACAAACAGAATGTCACGGAGTGATTTCCAAAGGAACAAAGCTGGTGCGTCGCGTCAATTAATGTGTCAATTAGCACCTTTACCGAACTCCTGATCCGTTTTGCGGATGTATGCAAAGATGAAGCGCATTTCAGGAACTTGAGCGGTTTAATCAGCAGCACCACCAATGTGCGCTGATGGCCTTTATGAGGCTGGAGTCTTCCACGACTTGTAAACGGAACCATGTGCGGTTTCGGCCTTTTGTGGTTGCTTGATGGTTTTAATGGCGTTTTAACTGCTTTCTGCCGTCTCCAGGAAGTCTGTTGGCAAACGAGATAGACTAAATATACTGCAGTCCCCTAAAACTATCCACCCTCCTGTTGTCTCCTGACAGAATTTGATGGCCTAGAACCACCTGCTGTTATCATAAACCGACTTGTAAATAGCAGCTGTTTTCACAGATGCTCTAAAAAAAAAAATAATAAAAATGTTATCATCGTTTTATGTTTGTTTGTAGAAAGAAGGATGAACAACAGCGTAACCTCTATAGGCACCGTCTTTAAATTACATATTTCTCTGTGTCTCCTCATTGGGCGGTTTTACAAGGAAGACACGCTGCGGTCTGCACGGATTCCAGCGTGCATTAGGACCCCTCGTTGTTTCTACATTATATAGGAAAACCACCTGCTGTCTTTAGAGAGTCACCTGAACGTTAGCGCTCCCTGCTGCTTCCACAGTTGACAGAGCGGGACAGCCTCCAGCTGTTCCCATATAGCCGCCCAAATGAAGTCTGAACAACTGCCTATAATTCTCTAAATGGCAGATTATGCTCCATTATTCCAGAGAAACAAGGTATTCGAAGTACCTTCACCACCATCACAGGCAGGAAAATAGGTTTTATTCCCCTGAGATGCTAACACAGTTAGCCTTGTTGTCTGAGTACAAGTTTCTAAAGACATAAAGTCTCTAAGGTTTCATGCCATTATCTCTTAAAGGGGCAGAATTGTGTATTTTCCAGGTGTCATTTTTAGCACAATAGAGAAACTGTAACTGGATCTGAAAAGAAAATTGACTTCGCAATTTAATGACTTGAAATTGAGCCTCTGTCTCTTTAAGAAGCTTCTCTTTCCGATACTCCACCTTCAGGGTGTCATAACAATTTTCCTCCATTAAATTGAAATTGTGTAATTAAAAAGGTTCTGGACAAAATATCAGATGTGAAATCAGGATTTAGATTGAACTCAAGATGCTCAAACATTTGAATATTCACAGATGGTGGGATAAAAAAATGCATTTGAATCTTACTTATTTCATGAAGAAAGGCTCATACTTATTTCTGTTAACTCATCTCCAATTTAAACTTCTGCTACACAAAGTTTGAATTCTAGTGCAATAACACGTCTCGTTTAATATGCTTAATGACTTCTAGTTTCTAAATTTAAACCCATACGTCTTAATGCTATGCTAATTGCAAGTTCCAATGTTATATTCATATCCTGCTGTATGAGCACAGCAGCAGCGTTGAGGTAGATCTGCAGAGTGAAAACTACTACACCGGCTGTCGAATTGAGAGAAATGCAATCACCAGAGGTGAGTGGAGAAAACTGCTGCAGGCCGTGATTGATTTTCACTTTAGATCCACTTCATATTTGCAGGAGAGTTGAAGGGCTGAACCGGGGAGCCTGACTGACACCAGGGACAAGTGAGGAGACGAGGCGCATTTGGCACAACCATGCAGCTATGGCGTAGCGTAGCGTAGCGTAGCGTAGCAATGGACGCATAGAAGGAGCTGTTTTTAAAAAAAATCTGTCATTTTGTCACGTCTCTATTGGCTGATGTTGGTCCTTTTGTTACGAATCGATATTGGTCCGAAAGGTAAAATGTGCCAATGTTAATAGTTGATATTTATTTGAATCATATTGCCGTTTCTATAGGCGTTTTGGGAAAGAGAACATTGGTCGTGTGGCAGAAATTGTGAAGCAGCAATCAGTTTGTTTAACTGAAGCATAGAGATAATATTAGTGCTGATTGATTGTTTTTTGCTTGTTTCAAGGTGTTGAAAGGGTAGGGACATGCCCACATTCTTCAAATCAGACAAAATCGGTGTAAAGCGTTTGTACTACGTTTGATTTCGTAAAAGTGAGGGGGGCAGCTGGTTGACCTTTTGACCTTTAAACTTTCATTGATATCTTCAAAGCTAAAACAAAACTTTTTGCTGCACAAACGTAGTCGAGCCGACTGACACCAGTTTTGTCTGATTTGAAGAAGTTGGAGGGGCTGGTTGACCTTTCACGACCTCTAGAAATATTTCTTAATATCATTAAAATGATAGAGGCACAAATGTAGCACAAACGTTTGACACCAATTTTGCCTGATTTGAAGAAGGTGGGGGGCCAACTTCACTCAGGTTAGGGAGCGAAAAACAAAAATCTGATAGGATTATCAAATCGTATTATCAGCCCAGATTTTCACACCTGTGTATCTGTAATCATTTTTTTGAGTGCTCCAGTGTGTTCATGGATATTAAATGTTTGATTTTCCAGCTGGGCCTGCTGCTGTCCCTGATAACCAATGATTTAGGAGAGACCTGATCAATAACACAGGAACCCAATCTCCTCTTTACTCTGCTCTTTGCACACAGAGTCTTCACAAAGGCAAGCAAAAACACACACACACACACACACACACACACACACACACACAGCCTCTGACCCTTGTAAGTTTGCCTTTTTTGAATGCTTGGGAATGGAAACATTCCTACGAGGCTCCCCAGAGAGAAGAAAAGCAGGATGGAAAAGGAGAGGGGATAAGGAGAGTGGAGTGCCACTCTGATGTGGTTTAACACTCCAAGCTTTAGGATTTCCTCTGCAGAGCACAAACAGCCCCTCCTCCCCCATCCCCACTCTCCTCCTGTTGACCACCTCCAGCTTGATGACTTATCTTATCTCATCTTTTTTGATTAACCCGTCACTATATAAAAATTCAACACGTCTCTTATTGTCCTTTCATGTCAGCAGTAGTCTTAAAATAGAGACGGTACGGTGGAAACTGCTTACACACACACACAGCAAAGAACACATGCATATAAACACAAAGAGCCATTCAAAATCCATCAGCCCCGATGCTTTTTTTTTTTTTTTCCAGCGCCAAGTTAAAGCACCAATACATCTTGCTAATTAAATATCTGCTTAGGCTGGTGGCGTGTGTTTTTGCCTGTGCGTACGTCTGTTTTCATGAGCGTCTTTTACCAGCAAAACAGCTGAGGGAGTAGAAAGGTGTGGCAATCTTTCACTTCACGGGGGACATCAATCCACTCCAGATGCTACTGTAACAACAGCAGGTTGATTGAATGGATGGTTAAAATAGAGAGAGTGATGGTGGAAAGAGACAAAGAAGTAGACAGTAACAAATGGAGGAAGGGATGGGTGTGTTTTCAGCATTTCTAGTGGCAGAATCAAAACGGATAAGCTGCAGCTTTTTGCCAACGGTAATGATAGAAAGTGATGAAATTTGCAAAATATCTGATTCATCAGTTTTGGCTAGAAACCTATTGATTAGTCGGGGGGATATTTCCACCTTTCAGCTGTCTGGATTTAAAAATTATATGCTGCAGAGAAAGGAAGAACAAACAATTTTATATATATAAAAAAAGTACTTGCTGCCGCCATGAGCTGCACAATTCTAGAATAATAAGAAAAAGCATTCAGTTTTCTCCCTGAAGCCTGAAGTACTCTGGATCGGCATCAACTCATTCCCTAATCCAAACCTCCTAAATCAATACCTAAGAAGATGAATTGGTGGGAAAACATACAGTTCCTTGCCAAGGACAGACACGTTGAGCTGCAACTGTCATGTTAAGCATGAATAAATGATTCTTGTAATCCCACCTGTGAAAGGAGAGGATGGGATGGTTTAAAAACACTGCCGAAGAGTTTAGGTGAAAAAAAAGGAAAGAGAAAAAGAAAGGCTGATGGGAGCAAAGCATGAATCAAGAAATTCAATCCAACATTAAGTCACTGGATTTGTCAAGACTAAAACAAAAAAAATAAAAAGCTGCAGCAGCAAACAGAAACCGAAACCGAGGGAAGTCAACACGCAGATTTAGCATTATGAAAAACTTTTTAAAAAACTGCTGTTTGTTCCAATAGTTTTTGCTTGTAGTGCCAAAAAAAAAGAAAAAAAAAAATAATAAAGGTGACATTTATAACATTAAAAGTTCAGTGACCACTCTTTTCAGTAAAAAACTTGTTTTGGTTTAAATCTAGGTCATTCAAAGCAAAAGAGCTCAGAGGAACTTTCATTCATGCTGCGGTCATGTTGTTGAGAAACAGCATGGCCAGCTGCTGGGGAGTCTGTCACACCGTAGAGAAGACCTGCAAGGACATTTGGGTTTGGAAAGGCTGCAGAAACACAAATGAAACAATCATCTCGTGTGAATATCTTGGGCTAGTTGCCCCAATGTCTGCATGCTGAGACGTTTCAGGGGCTCATATATCCTTTTTGTTACAGAAAAGCAGATTAAAATCTTTTATAAATCAACTCTTCACATGTCTACTTTTCTCGACCCCTTATGTAGGAACATAGGTGGTTAGAAGGACCAGTCAGGGCTGCTGCACTCGGTCTGACTGAGTTCTATAGGAACAAGGCGAACCACACATTAGCTGGTCTTGGATGAGCGCACTGAACTGCAAGAAGTTCAACAATGTCTCATCTTGAATTAGCCGTTATCGCAGACCTCCTTCTCCGTCCGTCTGTGGGAGGGTCAGAGGTTTCCATGGATCCAGTAATAGCTTTTTTTTACCGGTTAGCACACCCCACGCAAGAATTTATGCTCCCACTAAACCGATGCATGTTGCAGGAACATGAGAGAAACACAAACCAGTAGTGCATCTCATGCTAACCCCCCCTCCCTCCCCACACACACACACACACACGCATGCATGCATGCATTCGGCGAAGCGACTGATGTCATTCGGCGTTTCCGACAAGAAGCCAAATCCAACAGAACTGTCTGGGAGAAATGATTTCAGACCCCAGTGATCACAGTTTTAATTACATATAATACTCTCCCTTGTTTTCTTCCTTCGGCCCTTCCTCTGCAGACCAATCTCCTCTTGGCTTCAGTTTGTGGCCAGACATTTGTCACTTTGCCATCCTCCTTATGGCCTCCTCTCCCCGTCTCTCAGTGAAGCAATGGAAACATGATTTCTCTCTTCAGTCTTTCTTTCCAGACTCTCTTTTTTTTTCCCTCCCTCCCCTCCATTTGCACACAGCACATTTCATGGTCACCTTCTCCTTCAACTCCTTACTAAGTCATGCATTTATCAAGATTGCTTGCTTGCACAAAAGTATGTTCGTGACAGCGTCCAACTGAAAACAAAGTGTAGCTTGATATGGCCTCGTGGGGAAAAGCGGCGTCTGTTGAGGAAGATGTGTCGCACGCAAGTACATAAACGTGCATAATGTCTCAGGAAAATATTTAATTATTTAAGTGGTGCAGAGCCTCACCACAAGCATAGCTGCTATGTGGGACGAATCCACTTGAACTCTCACATTACCACTTTAGCCATCTTGCTCAATGTTTCCCATTAATCCCACATTAAACCTACAATCTTAAATGTTTGTAGGCAATTCATTCCTTACATGCAGTAAACAAGTGTTTGATTCTTTGGCCCACATCCAGATAGCCTCCAGGAACGAGTAATCTTAATTTATTCATAAGAAGAAACCAAATAAATATCAATTTATTATAACCTTTAACTCAACGTCACTGAGTTCATGTGCTCTAAATTAGGTTCTCTGTTTTTGACGCTGAGTGTTTAGAAAAATTTCACATCTAAGCGCTGGTAAAGAGACGTACACACATTTGATTTTCATTTTCAATTTGAATTCCAACGTATCGTTTGAATAATTCTGTTTATCAGGCACTGTCGTACCCTTTCACTGTCTTTTACGGCGTCTTAATATTTTTTTTTTTTTTAAACTACATTCAAGCAGCAATAGCTAAGAACCAACATATTTTTTTTCAGCTGAAAGAAAAAAAAAGAAAAGAAAAATCACCATGAACAAAAAACATGTTTTAAGGCAAATGCAAAAAAAAAAAAGATGCTTGAAAAGAATAAAAGTGGAGCAGGAGCTGACCCTTGTGGAACCCCAGCTGATTAAGTCTTCTCGCGGATCCAAATTATAGCTACAAACTCAAAACTAAAGCTCTTGGAAACATTTTAAGAAAACTGGATGGCATCAAGCAGCCAACAAAATTATGTTCTTTCCAAAGAAAATTAAAGCTGCACACTGGGATATTTGGAAGAAAGAGTAGGAGGCAGCTGGCTGTACAGTGTGTGTGCGTGCGTGCGTGCGTGCGTGCGTGCGTGTAGGGAGATGGGGAGGTAAGGACGGGGACTGGACAAGAAATATTTGGTTGTGCTGCAAGTAGAAGAGGCAGGAAGATTAACGGAGGATGTTTTTAAGGGCTTGGAAGAAACATCAAGTGACAGCCTCGCACACAAACAGCTTTAGGACTTTAATGTTTGTGCTCTAAATGCAGCAGAGGAAAGACCCAGATACTAGAGGCTCATTTGGATACTGTTGATGAGACCTGCCAAACAGCAGGGGTTTAACACACACACACACACACACACACACACACACACAGAAGGACCAGCGCATAAACAGCAGGGCATGGCCAGTGTCTGCTTGTCTCTGTTTGTTCTCTCTGTGACATACAGCAGAGAAACATGTAGCAGTAGGCTAATCAGTGTGTTGCAGACTGTGTGTCTTTTAATGTTTGTGGCTAAACCTTTTTACAGCCCTGCGTCTCCTGCCGCTGCTCACTCTCTCAGGTTGTGTACAAGAGTTTGTAAGCAGAGAGCAAGAAACAGATCGGACTGTGGTTTAATAATAGGCTTGACTGGGCAATTGATGAAATACTGCACGTGATAAAAAAAGCGATAGAACGTAAAGCATGCAGTTGAAGCCGTAATTTACTTGGCTTGTAAATCTGTCTTTTAACGCTAAAATTAGCGTGAATCCGTTTTCCATCTCGCCCTGCTGGATCCCGTCCGTACGCCTCCCTCTTCAGCCACGTACTCTTCCTCTCTTTTCATTCACGTCTGTTCACAACACGCTGGTTGTCTCACATTTTTGTTGACGCTGCGCTTGTTTGGAATTGATTGTCGTTTACTCCCACCTGCTCGCTAAGTGGTGCCAACAATTCGACCCGCTTCAGGCTGGTTGCTTTTGAATCAAATTTATGCAAAAATTGCCAACCAAAACATAAAAAAAAAAAAAAAAACAAACACAAAAAAACATTACCACCCACAACCGCCTACATGGATCCATTTGGGGACAGTAGTCCAGCTGATCCACGGATATGATGGAAAAAAAAAAATCAATAAAGTGTCAGGGGTTGGACAAATACTGCAGTACTATAAAAAATATTTATTTTTTTGTACTCATCTAGTTCTGATAAGTATCTTCTGGATTGGTCCATATATTAATGCCGTTAGACGTCAATTAATGTAGGAATGAAAAGAGGTTTGGCACCAACCTTATACTGGTGGCATTTTTCAGGTTCTAAGCTCCCATGAACATCTTATTTAATTTGTTTGATGCACCACTTAACTACAAGTTAAGATGGCCTGTTTCTTAAAGGGTTGGCTTGGATTTTGTTTGAAGTTTTTTGAAATTGATATCAGTTATAGTTTTCTTTGACCAGCACCTTGTGCTTGCTGGAAAGGTAAATAAACATACATAATGTTGGAAGCTAACAAGCAGACACTGTATCAGATGGGCCCGGCCAATTCAGNTGATTTACCCCCTACAGATATTTTTGGCTCTACACAATCAAACATCACTTAAAAGACATGTAACTTCGCAATTTGACGCCTTGAAATTGACTCTCTGTCTCTTTAAGAAGCTCCCACTCTTTTCAACACTCTGCTTTCAGCGCATCATCAGAACAATGTTCCTCCGTTATCCCGTTTACAACCGTTCTCAGGAACACAGCACTGAGAAGGAGGAGCTTTGGGGAAATAGGTGGGGCTTTGTGAGAGCCAGAGTTTAGGAAGCCCTGAATGGCGACAGCAGGAAATTAAAGGATTTCCCAAACACGCATGGAAGAATTAAAGCAACGCTCCATGTGTGTTTTTGAAGAGGGAATAACATTAAAGGAGAATATAAAATAAATTTTACTTAAAGCACGTCAACCATGGACAACATCTGACCAAACAGAAAAGATCCAAGACAAACTTCTTGTTAAATAGTGGTCTTGATATTCACCAAAATTGTTGATAAACATTTTAGTTTAATTTGTTAAAGTCTGTTTTTAATTTTCTAAAGTTTTTTTTTGTTTTGTTTTGTTTTTTTTTTTTTTTTTGCTCCAGTCGCCTTTATTTAAAAGTGCTCAGACAGGAAAGTAGGTAATGAGAGAGAGGGACGACATGAGGCAAAGGTCACCAGGCTGTGAATCGAACCTGCGACGGCTGCGTCAAGGACTAAGGCTTGTTTATATGGGTTGTGGGCTTAACCCCTGCACCGACACAGCGCCCTCTAAAGTCTGTTTGAACAAACTGCATACATCTGACTACTTTGAAAGCCATGCTCAGAATTTATTTCAAAGACAGGGTGAGCCATATCTTTCTACAAAAGATGAGGAATGTAGAACCAAAAACTTCACAGATCCTCACTTTAAAAAAAAGGCAGCAAATTCATATCAGTTTGTGAAAGTTGAACAAGTCAAGCACCTGCTAATCATCTGTTTAAGAAAAAATAACAGCCCGAACAATGAGGGATTTTTTTTCCCTAAAAAATGTTCATAGCAGGTGATAATAGAATAAAAACCTAATTGGCATGTGGTGGATGCCCTTACCACCACCACATAGTGTTAGTATTGATTTCTTTATTAGTATAGTTTATTTCATTTAGACATATATTTTCTAATGGGTGCACACTTTAGTTAATGTCTGTCTGAATGGTTAATTTATATTTGTGTTGTTTTGAGGTGCTGCTGATGGGAACCAGCTGGTGGAGGATCCTGGGGCAAACCATCCACAAACTTCTGAGACTGAAGGGGGAGATGCCAAGATTATTATTTAATTTTGTCACTTAAAATATTCACTTATTGTTTGTGCTAAGTTAAAGTTATTTGTTTATAGAATGTTTTAGTTAATTTTGTATTTATTTGTTCTCTTGTTTGGTCAGACATCCCTCCTGTGGTAGATTTGGGTTACTCCACCCCTATTTAAGCAGCCTTTGTTCTTTGTTTGGTAGGTCAGTTTTGTTTGTGTTTAGTTAGAGTTCAGTTGACCTCAGTTAATTTGGATCCAAATTTGTTATTTATCTTTTGATTTATTCTTGCTTTAAATTTTTATGCTTTGTTGATGATTTTTTTGAAGAATTAAATTGAAGCCTTTTCTACTTTGAACATTTTTTGTCCTTGTTTGAGTCCGGTCCCTCACATGGCACAACTGAGGATGAAAGCTTCTCACATTTTCAATTTGGAGGGGAAAATCGAAAACTCTTAAAATTACAACTTAGTTCAAAAACAGATTAGCAGAATAGAATAGAGCTCCAGAGAAATAATATTACCACAATAAAAACCACAACCAAAAGATCAAAACTAAAGTGAGGAACATAAATGGAAAAAAATAAACACTGGAGTCATTTAACTCATCACAGCGCATTCTTCATTTTCCATACATGTTATGAAAACCCAAATTGTGTACACCCTCGTCTTGGGAACAGAGTGTAACATTACAAGCGTCATGGTTAGACTGATCTATTTTTCTGATTTGCTGCTTGCCCTACTTTAATACAGATAAAAATAGTCGCAGTTTGAGGCATAAAGCCAGTCTCATTCATTGTTTAAAACACACCTTTGGATTAGATAGCTTAAAAAGCCAAGGCCAAACCGAGTCATCAGCTCAACTACTTCCTAATAATGAAAAAATACAAATACAAGATGTTTACCAAAAAAAAATGTTGCTTGTGGGTCAAATTAAACCAACAACCGCAAATATTACTCTCCTGAATGAACTCTCTTCAAAGAAAATGATCAGTCATTGTGGTAAACTTCTCACTGGGTTACCACATAAATCCCAATAAACAAACTGGAGTTGTATGTAAATAGAGAAATGATAAGTAACTCAAAAATGTCTTAAACCAGTAATACTTGGGTTTTCTCCATATGCAACATTTAGGAAATTGTTCCTCGAGGACTGGAACCAAACAGCTTGAATTCGGGGGAGAAATTCACGTTCCAGCTAGTCCAGACAAACACTTCTGTTGGTCTACGACAGACGGAGAGCAGAACAGACAGACGACAAGTCTCTGAATTTGTAGTTTTGTTTTTGCAATCCTACTATGTTATTTTGCTGAGTTACACTAGAAACAAAACGTACTATTTTTGCCTCAGGCCTTGGAAAATTAAGCTTAAGACACAAACTGTTAAAATTCTGCTTTAAAAAAAACAAACAAAAAAAACAAGTCCAGACCCGCTCAGTTAATTTTAGCTTTATAATGCACTAGCATTATACACTAGCTGGGATGCTTCTTGTAAAACTCCAAAAGGACTATTTGCCCTAATATATATTACCAACCACAGGAATGCAGAAATGTTAATGGAGATCCAAAGGAAGCAACTGGAACCAGACACATTATGTTAATTTCATTAGGATAGATGACCAAAACTGCCTTTGTTTAACCCTTTTTATATTTTGCATTTCACATTGCAGAGAACAAGGTAAAGAAATCCAAGAGTTTAGTTGATAAAAGACAATACCCATCTTCGTTAAAATGAGTAAAGCTATGACAGGATGACATACTATGAGAAATGGGAAACAACTGGAAAACAGCCTTTGCCTTTCCATCTCTCATCCTCCAAGGCATCATGGGAGTTGGTGTGCTACTTTAAGAACACAATCAGCTGATATCACTCTGGGGTTTATTGAAGCAACATTCTAACAAGTACCGTAAACGTCACCCGACCACGTTAGCAAAAGGATATGGTTAGCTTCATGATATGCTGTAAAGGCTTTCCACAAATATCAACCTTCCTGAAGCAAAATTCAATGTTTTCATTTAATTCTGCAATGTTTTACGGCTTCCAGTTCCAAACCAGCTCATGCCATCTTCATCTAAATGATGGATTGCTCCTGCAGCTCTTACATCTTCTCAGAGGATGAAAATACCAAACAGTTCATATACTTCCAGGAAACGGCACCAACACTTCCACAGACCTATTTTAGTCAGTCAATCAGTCATGCTCTACATATCCGATTCTAATGCTAAATGGTAGAGGTGTAGCAATACACTGAGCCACCTAGATTGGCTTTACAATCTGTTTGGGAAAACAAATGCCATCTCTTCTATGTTCTTAGAAAAGCAGCAATAATTTCAAAGATTACAACTGGCCACTTAATCCCAGCTTGACCAGTCTGCATGTTGAGATGTTCATGCGTGCATCAACACAACATCCTTGTTAAAATATGGAGCCATTTGTAAAGTTACACAGTAAAATTAACAGGAAGAATTTGGGTTATTTAGCCTGCCATAAGAGAAAAAAATATATATATTTCTCCTAAATATTTTTACCATGTTTTTCATACATTTATAAATGTTGTTTTATACAGAATATTTAGTAGATGAGCTAAATATTTAATTCAGCTTCATATGTAGTTGTAATCTACATGTAACTAGCAAGCTAAAACCGGCTAAATATTTAGCTCACAGTTAAATATTTAGCCGATATGCTTATTAACTAAGCAGAAGTGGACTATCAAAATAAAACATTTTGCATGTTGAGAAGAAACATGAGGTGACATGAGCAACAATTGAAGCCATTCAGTCTCGCCATAAGAAGTTCATGTAGAAGTTCCCAAGAAACAGCTTTTATTTTGATAGTCCACTCCCGCTTATTGGCAAACAAACTTGCACGTTGCATAAATATTTAGATTTTGAGCTCTAGATGACAGTCACATACTGACCGGCTACGCTAACTGGCATGTAGTACATTAAATATCGCATCCAAGGATTCCATGGCAACTGCAATGTACACAATGACGACTGAGGTTTGTTGCAACACAGCTCTGTTTCTACTTTAAATCTTCACTTGCAAAGCTGCCGAGCCAAACCTGACCACCCTTCTCTCTCTGCAGCCCTGGCGATTAACCTGCATGTCTTCAAGAAAAACCATTTGCTCCAGGGTCAGAAGGAGAAAAACAAAAACAAAAAAAACAAAAAAACACCTGTGTGTTTTTCTAAGCAAGAGAGAGAGAGAGGCAGAGAGAATCCATGAAGTACAGAGAACATATGAGGGCATTTCTCACTGCCACCATGTGAAGTCATAAATTGTTCTGTGAGCACACACACACACATACACACACACACAGGCTCTCTGCTTACTGACAATCCGTTTGACCAATCATGACTCACAGGGGAGATGCCTGTCACCACGGCGACGGGCAGCAAGGCCCACCAGGGCACTTTCTGCACGGCTCAGTCCTTCAACGTATAGACAGCCTGCCATTACTGATGGATGAGACTGTGGATTTACTTTTCTCTCCGAATCTGACTCCTTTCATTTCACTCAACAGGTTTCCCAGCTGCCTCCGCCGCTTCCCTGGCGGCTTCCCCTCTTCCGAGTCGTGTTAGTGTAAACACTCTAACAGACCGAGAAGAGACGTTTACTAGCAATAAATATTCACAGCGCGAGGAGGTTTTGTCGCAAGAGTTCATTCATCATTTCCCTTTAAGTCCAGTAAATTATCTGCAGTTTCCTGATTATGTAACAGGGCCTAGCTGCAAAAAAATGCTTCTAATGGAAAAAAAAAAAGAACTTCGGTGGCCTGGAGTTCTATGAATAAGTTTGGTAAGGATTTTATTGCCATTATAGCGTTTTTCCAACTAAGAGAGAGAGGGGAAAAAAAAGTGTCAGCAGCTTTGCCTCCATTTCCCTCATGTATAATTTATAAGAAGTGAACCCACTATAACCTTATTCCTTTTAATCAGGTGCGCTGCCCTCGCTAATGTTGGACCTCTGGTCTGCACCAGTAGCAATTTATCCGAATAAAGACTCTGAATTGGTATAGATGACCGTACAATTAGACATGCCCTCATGTTCTTTTTAAAACATTCGAGGAAGAGAAGAAAAATAATGATGCATTTCTAAATTGTCGAAACATTTACACTGTCTGTGCAAGACCTTGACATGGAACACTGAAATACACCGCAGCTGAGGATGTACATGGTTTATCAAGAACGCAATTGGAAGAAGAAACACTCGCAAGAAGCTTCCATTTGAACACATTTATTCAGCGATGCTTTCTAAGAAAGTTTAAACCAGCTTCGTCTTTGGAGCCTCACATAATAAAAGCAAAAGCTTCAGGAAGAATCTCTATCAGGAGTGTTTTTTTTTGACAGATTTAATAAAGTCAAAAACTGAGTTCAATCTCGAATAAAGCAAAAACAACCAAGTTACGTTTAATGATTCGACCCTGGGAAACTTTAGCAAATGTTTATGGTCAGCAATTTTCCAGAGTGTTAAAGGTTTACACAAAGCAAAAACTAAGTTATGCTGAGCATCTGGGAGCTAAAGAACTACATATAAACAAAGATTAGACTCAACCTAACCTCCTCAGCTTTTACAGGGAGTTTAAAGACTGTTTGTATGGAAAATAGCTCTACCTTGAAGGTAAATCATTTTCTTTTAAGTCTAGAAAAGAAGATAACACCTAGAAGTCAGCTGGCGATGGGCAGATTTCAGCTTCACCGAGTCAAAAACTCTAACTAGTTCATCCTTTCTGATCAGTAAACACCATGTGAGCGTCACTTGGTCAGGCTCTTTGCTATGGATGCCGTAACAGAGAGATGGAGTCTAAGAGTTTGTTTTTTTTAAAGGATGACTAAGCTGTTTAAAAAGGGAACAATTTTCTGCAACATGTCAGGCAGCGAGGGAGCAAAAGACTTCAGGCAGACAACATTAAGGCCAAGCGAATCAGAGCAAAGCTGATCTCTATTGCCCAATTGAGTTTCACCTCAGTTATCAAGCAGTCTGGGTTTGAAAATGCTGCTAGTCTTTTGAAAATCTTGGCTCTAGAGGTAGGAATTTAGATACTTTAGGATTTACACACATGCAGGCTGACACTCATGACCACACGCTAAAGGTAGCGTAAAATGTCAAAATACTATTTTACGCGTCGCCTCAAACAGCCGTCATTGAGTCATCCAACCACTCACTGTCGGCTCGCAACAGACCACCACATCTACTTGCAGCTGTTCTTGGAGTAATCAGAATCAGAATTAGCAAGAATCAGGACAAATCTTTATGCAACACTGGAGTCTGAACGTCGACCGCAAAACTCCCATTTGTAATACTGGAACTGTCCGAGGCGTCCCACCGACACGAGGACTGAAAGGTAAGAGCTCACAAGTATCTAACAGAACCAAAAGCCTCTTCTGAACCAAAGCTACCAGGGGAATTCCCCGCTGGAACTCCCAAGTTGCATATTTATGCCTGGGAATGCCGGCGAACTAGCCGGGTCGGATCCCAGCAGACTCGAACTGACAGGAAGAGTTTGAATAATTTATCAGCACCATTAGCGCACACACTATAGAGACTTTATATTAAATGTCAGCTGTTGGATTTAGCCTCTCTACATACAGCTGACATGTCTGTGCAATAAGCAGCTTCATTTGGGTTTTTACAGGGTTTCATATTTATATGAAAAATATAATAATGAAGAATTGAAATGCTTGATTTTATGGAAGTTGTTTGAACTCTGACCACTAGTTGCAGCCCCTGATTTGTACCGGGGCAGCATTTTAAAGGGGAGGGAAGCTACAGACAATACCCTGTCACCTGAGGTCATCCGTTTGGTATTGAGTGAAAGAGACAGAATTATAACACAGAGAGGAAAGGCCACTGGATGAGCAGTGGTAGCGCTGGAAACCAAATTCTTCTGAAGGCGTTTGTACATTTTGTATTCTGAAAACCAGAGATAAAAACTGAGGACAGCATCATAGTGCGCATGCTACAGCTACCGAAATGCTATTATAGATAAAAATCATGTCTCATTCAACAGATACTTTTTGATACAAATTCGAGAAACTGTCAAAAAGACTCTGAAAATCCTTTAAGATGCCACATATGACTTATGTTCATGGATCTACTGAAGCGTTCTCTCCATGTTAGATCAGCTCTCTTCCTGGAATATCGTCATCTGGACGGACAGACTCCAGCCGTCCACGACAGCCAGACACACAACCTCACTTAAAGTCAGACATGAAGCAGCAACTGGAACACTGACGGGAGGATAGACTGGATGAAATTCGTACAGCTCTGAAGATTTGTTCAGGACAAAACTGAAGTTACTGGGATTTAGCATGTAACTTACTGTCCACACTACAACAGCACAAGAGCCATAAAACAAACTTTAAAAAGGCCAAAGGTTTGGAAGCTTGAACAGCATGGCCAATCTGGAAACTGATTTGTTTTTTTTGTTTGTTTGTTTTATATTGTTGTGGAGTTTTCCAACTCAAATCTTGGATCCTTTTTGTTTATGTACCTAAAGCTAAACTGAATTAAAAAAAAAAAAAAAAAAAAAGGTTGATCAATAAAAGCAACATTTGATAATATAAAATGTACTCCCAACTCTGTATAACTTTTCCTTAATGGCAATTTGAACAAAAAAAATGAACTTCAAATGTTTGGCCTGTATTGACTGAGTCCAATTTTTTGGGCTGTGCTATGTGAATGCTGCTAGCAAGAAAAAAACTAATGTAATTTCTATGTTGTTGAGAATATATACTTGAGCTAAATTATATCATTTTGTGTGCGTGTTCTTGTTGGGAAGTATCTACAAAACAGCATTTGTAAAAAGGGAACAGCCTCTGTAATATATTTGATGACAGGTCAGGGAAATCATGCTTTGGTCAGCAATTTCTGTCCAGCAGTGCGCGCTTAGTCCCAAATGTTTTACTGGTTGACAGCAGGTGATGATTACTTACCTTATTGCTGTTTCGGGTTTCGACTGATGCATAACAAAGCATCAGGATTTAGGGTTTCCTAGCAGCCCCGCCTCCATGTGTAGATGGAGAAACTCTGTCTTATTTGGAAACAGAGTTTTGTGTAATACAGGTGGGTTTGTAAAGAGAAGAAAATGAAAACGAATAGAAACAAATCTTTACGTATTTATGAACAAACCCCAAATAGACACACACTGGAAAAGGCAAACATTGAGTCATCGTATGCTGCATGCAAAACTCATCTTGCAAGGCTTTTACATCATTAAAGAATATTACTTCTCAAACCCACAATCCATCGCTGATGTACAACAATGCTCCCAAACCTTTAAAAATGGTGGGTTTTCACATTAAAGTTACAGATAACGAGGATCCTGTATAGAAAGCGGATCTACGATTATATTAGGAACAAGAAAAAAAAATGCTTTTTCGCGGCTCTACACCCACTAGCTTTCTCTACCCCTTCATCCAAATCCCCTCAACACCTCGACTGGATTTAAAAGGTGAAATCTATTATGGATCAGAGCCCGGATTCTTCTGATGAGCTCTGAGCTCAATGAGGAAGCATGAAGACGTATTATATTGTACGTGCAGCTTTGTATTCCACCGATAGAGGGGGAGAAGAGATGAAAAGAGATGGATAAATAATCACTGTAAGCCCAGGATTCTGCACAGTGGAGATTGTGCATATTAGCTCTCACTGCAGTCGCTGCAGCAAACGGTGTGTCTGCGTGTGTGTGTTCGTGTGCGTGCGCCATCCTGAGCTGCACTTCACCGCAGGGCATGCTGTGTGTCTTTTCTCTCGGTGCAGCCAGCAGTGCTGCTATCAAAGAAGCAGCGATTGTGGCCGCGTGTGTGTGTGTGAGAGAGAGAGAGACTACCATCAGATATATATTCCGCCTATAAGCTCCGACTCACTGTCCTGCATCAAATCTCTTGCAGTGATATGAGCCACTAAGCACCGCAAAGCAGTTTAACTTTCTCTGGATAATCACAGCTCTCAGCTCGCCACGCAGTTTATCTGCAGAAAGTGTTTACCTGACTCACACAGTGGTTCAGGGTTCCAATTCTGGACCAGACATGAATGAAGTGTAAAAGATAAGATTGGAAATCCACACAGACAATGTCAGAAAACCGACATTTTTTTCTTCTTTTTTTTAAAGCCTGATTTAGTCGGAAAGGTGA
>NW_015115382.1:74888-122598 GCF_001443285.1 Poecilia latipinna
TTTCAACCCAAAATTTTGGACCTTTTTTTTTTTTTTCCCAAAAACAAAACGAAATAAAAAAAAAAAAAAAAAAAAAAAGGTTGATCAATAAAAGCAACATTTGATAATATAAAATGTACTCCCAACTCTGTATAACTTTTCCTTAATGGCAATTTGAACAAAAAAAATGAACTTCAAATGTTTGGCCTGTATTGACTGAGTCCAATTTTTTGGGCTGTGCTATGTGAATGCTGCTAGCAAGAAAAAAACTAATGTAATTTCTATGTTGTTGAGAATATATACTTGAGCTAAATTATATCATTTTGTGTGCGTGTTCTTGTTGGGAAGTATCTACAAAACAGCATTTGTAAAAAGGGAACAGCCTCTGTAATATATTTGATGACAGGTCAGGGAAATCATGCTTTGGTCAGCAATTTCTGTCCAGCAGTGCGCGCTTAGTCCCAAATGTTTTACTGGTTGACAGCAGGTGATGATTACTTACCTTATTGCTGTTTCGGGTTTCGACTGATGCATAACAAAGCATCAGGATTTAGGGTTTCCTAGCAGCCCCGCCTCCATGTGTAGATGGAGAAACTCTGTCTTATTTGGAAACAGAGTTTTGTGTAATACAGGTGGGTTTGTAAAGAGAAGAAAATGAAAACGAATAGAAACAAATCTTTACGTATTTATGAACAAACCCCAAATAGACACACACTGGAAAAGGCAAACATTGAGTCATCGTATGCTGCATGCAAAACTCATCTTGCAAGGCTTTTACATCATTAAAGAATATTACTTCTCAAACCCACAATCCATCGCTGATGTACAACAATGCTCCCAAACCTTTAAAAATGGTGGGTTTTCACATTAAAGTTACAGATAACGAGGATCCTGTATAGAAAGCGGATCTACGATTATATTAGGAACAAGAAAAAAAAATGCTTTTTCGCGGCTCTACACCCACTAGCTTTCTCTACCCCTTCATCCAAATCCCCTCAACACCTCGACTGGATTTAAAAGGTGAAATCTATTATGGATCAGAGCCCGGATTCTTCTGATGAGCTCTGAGCTCAATGAGGAAGCATGAAGACGTATTATATTGTACGTGCAGCTTTGTATTCCACCGATAGAGGGGGAGAAGAGATGAAAAGAGATGGATAAATAATCACTGTAAGCCCAGGATTCTGCACAGTGGAGATTGTGCATATTAGCTCTCACTGCAGTCGCTGCAGCAAACGGTGTGTCTGCGTGTGTGTGTTCGTGTGCGTGCGCCATCCTGAGCTGCACTTCACCGCAGGGCATGCTGTGTGTCTTTTCTCTCGGTGCAGCCAGCAGTGCTGCTATCAAAGAAGCAGCGATTGTGGCCGCGTGTGTGTGTGTGAGAGAGAGAGAGACTACCATCAGATATATATTCCGCCTATAAGCTCCGACTCACTGTCCTGCATCAAATCTCTTGCAGTGATATGAGCCACTAAGCACCGCAAAGCAGTTTAACTTTCTCTGGATAATCACAGCTCTCAGCTCGCCACGCAGTTTATCTGCAGAAAGTGTTTACCTGACTCACACAGTGGTTCAGGGTTCCAATTCTGGACCAGACATGAATGAAGTGTAAAAGATAAGATTGGAAATCCACACAGACAATGTCAGAAAACCGACATTTTTTTCTTCTTTTTTTTAAAGCCTGATTTAGTCGGAAAGGTGAGTGGCTGGTCGTAAATTAAAACTGTTTTCCAATCAGTGTATGCATCCTGCTGAGTTTTACAAGGCAATAGTAACAACTGTTAGAGTGGAAGCTGCTACAGAGTGAAGACGACTCAAAGTTAACACTAATGCTAATACTAAAACTGGATACGTGTTTATTCCTTAAAGCAGTGGTTTTTGGTGGGAACTGGGGACGGGGGGACTCAGAGGCTGGAGCGAATTGTGAAAAAAAAAGAAATAAAAAAATATTTTTAAAAACTGAATTAATTTTTTCAATATAAAATCTAATCTGCTTTTCAATCATAAAACGAGCAAAAATAATTTACTGAAATGTTATTTTCCATGCTCATTCTATGCAAACCTGTAATTTCCCCATAGCCTCCAACCTAACAAATGTCATTCAAAAACGCTTAAATAGAAAACTGAATCATAGCCAAAGTAAAAAAAATAAAAATTATATATATATATATATATATAAATATATATATATATGATGCTCAGAGTTGAAACTGGTTGACATTGGTTTGTCATTATTTCTTGATTCAAGTTTGGACTTGAAATGTAAATTGAACGCATCACTTCCTCCTGGTCTAATACCATCCACTCCATCTCAGATCATATCAGATTTATCATGCAAATAATAACAGTATTTCTTCAGAGTTCCTCCAAAGGCAACCCAATTACCACAAGTGGTATTTGCGCCCTGCCTTGATGGCCATAGGCTGATTTGTCTCTACTGTCCATAGTTTTAAGTTTGATAACGCTCCTGGGCTGCATTAATATTTTATACAGGCATTTTTTTTTTCCCAAGACATATTAATCACTTTCTCCTCTACTTGATTTCATTCTCTTCTCCCATTTTTGATGAATGGAGCTGTGCGCAAGCAAAGGGATCCAACGGGGCTAATATATTTGCTCCATTGTAATCGCATGTGATAAATGATGGATTAGACCACTTAGCCGGACTTCTGCTGTAGCTGACTTTGTACACCTATCTTAGTATGAAAAGATTCTCAAGTCATCTACATGATTGAGTGCCCAGAAGTGCTTCCTATCTCTCCACAGCCTGAAAGCACTTTTTGTCCCCAACCCACCGTCCCGTCTGCTTGCCTCCCTCTCTTTTATTCTGTGTGATCATTTTCTGTTTACAGCATGTAAACATAGCCAGCATAGCTTTGGTCAAATGGCAACAAGGGAGAAGTTTTCCAAAAAAGGATTAGACCAAGTTGGAAGTGGACTGATAAAGATGAGGTGCGTTATAAAAGGAGAAGTGCGCTGCTGTAGCCGTTAATGATAAACATCTGAGCAACCCGATTTCCCTGACAAAGTGCACACTGGAAAAAAACGAAAAAGAACTATGCTAAATAAACTATAAAAATAAGAAACAACAACAGTAATTGATACAAATGCAGATGAACAGATGGGTTGGCATGTTTTTTTTGCGTTTTGTTTTGTTTAGGGATTTTTTTTTTTTTTTTTCCTGTTAAGGCTGTGTTATTTCTGGGTGGAGACTCGAGAACTGGGCATTAGTAACACATGACAGACTATTTTGACAAAAGGTGTTGGGTTTGCTGTTAAATCTGGACCTTCATTAATTCATTCTTTGGCTCTTTTTGTGCCCGAAAAAGTAAAAGCAGCCGTTCATCAGCGGGAACAATTAAACAGACATTGATTAACAATTTGGGCATTTTATGATCATTTTCATTAATAAAAAAAACAAAAAAACATTGAGCTACAAAGAGACAAACGGAAAGGTAATGGTTTGACTGTTCCAAAATGAAAGTAAGTTGGGAAGGAACTGATGACTTGATTAAATTCCTGATTGTGTTGTGTAGCTATTGGCGAATGTTGATTTTATGTTATTTTTTTAGAAGTTGATGTAGGGCTTCAGTGTCAATGTTGAGGTCCTATTTAACACGTTTAAAAAATTTACAATAAAGTAAGCAGCTGGATTGTTATAATATAGTAGTATCTCTTTTTTACTACTGAGTATCGACGTGCTCATTTTGTGTATTTGGATTATTTATTTTTTTCTCCAATTCCTAAAATGTGACATAAGGGTCGCTGCATTGTGCAGAGGCTGTGGGGGATCGATTCCTGACCTTTGAACCTTTTCTGCACATCCGCTCCTCCTCCTTCTCCCTCCACCCATTTCCTATCTGGTGACTGTCAATAATGGCCTCTGGTTCCAAAAAAAGAGAAGAAAATCTTTAAAAGTCAGTCTTCTTACTGAGTGTTATAGCACTAAAGAAGTCAGAGGAGTGCTGAGCAGCAACAAGACACATTTTCCAAGTTTATGCCCTACATACTGGATCGTTTATCATCATCATCATCATTTAGGCTGTCATTTTAATGAGAAACTGTTACAAGTTTAGCATTTTAATGCGTTTACAGTTGTGTCTAAATATCCAAATTACTGAAAGCCCTACCACTGTTTGCCATTGCAAATCCGACGAGCTCAAACTTAAGTTCATTTTCAAATACGCCTCCATTGTGGATGCTTGCTAATCCTCTCTAATGTAATCTGTTCATCATGAGTCCAGGTTACTGAAAGGTCACACAACAGATACACAGAGTAGCTGTCAGGAGGTTATCACATCCCTCGCACTGGTGTCAAAATCACATCTGCTCCAGAAAGACAAAGCTTCACTTTTGTTTTTTTCTCTCTTTTTTTTTTTTGCCGTTTCAATTTTTAAAGCCCTAATCTGGCTTAGCTGGTCTAGTTATTTTTAACACTTGCATCTGTTTTCTTTGCTACCATTGATGCTGTTCTCAAGACAAAAAGAAGAAGATCGGATGTTTCATCTTCTGATTTGTACACAACTTGAGAAAACGATGAAGCGGTATAAAACAAAGCTGGAAGCGCTCAAAGATTAAGGGAGACACTTTTCTTTATGCACCATTTAAAGGTAAAATTGAGTGCAAATCAAGATATCAGTTGCCTATTGATTTCTCAGTTGACTTCAAAAATCAACATTTATCCTATCAAGCACAAAGATTGTTTCAATTTTTATGTTTGCAATTCTCTTAGTTATTATTTTCAGTGTGCCGAGTAACAAACATGACATTTAAGATTCACATACAATTTTGAACTTTTTTTCCAGATGAAATGTTTGACTTTCCGGTCCTGTTGGAAAGCTCATGAGAATCTTCCAGTTAGAATGTGCTTTAATCAGGTTCAATCAGGCCAATTTAGGAAAAAGGAAAAAAAAAAAAAAAAAAGTTGTATATTTCCTGTATTCATTTCATGAAGCCTGCATAATGATCCATATTAAATCTGTGCACTTTTATATTAAATTGAGATCTGCTCTGCACTGCAGGAATTGATTTCTCTTTTAATCAAAATCAGACCAATCAGAGTTTTGTCGCCAATTTCCAATCACACAATTTTTTTGCACATCTTTGTCTTTTGGGCGTAAATTCCAGTAAGTGATATCTTTCCAGAAAACTTTTTTTTTCTCTCGTCTTCCTGCAACGGGCTGTAAAACGTACAATTAGCATTACATAAACAGCAGTGCTGGTGTTTATCTTTTTGTGTGGTCCGAAAAGCTTCCAAATTTTCCAAATAAATCACGTTCCATGACAGATGAAGGTTGAAGCCTCAGAAGGATAAAAAGGTGCATCTTTGCTGTGCTCCACTTGGCCTTCCTGTTATCTGCAGCAAATTTTACAGCCTGAATAAACTGAAAGCACTACTTCGGAAAGGCTTTTAAATCTGTCCTTCCTCTGATTTCATTTTTATTCGTTCAGCCAAGATGTCCAAGTTTGGACCAAATTGTTGCCAGACCAAATGACAAACTCGCATAACGACTTGTCAGACTTTACATTCACAGTGACCTCTGCACAATTTGTGTTAGAAAAAGTTGCCATTCATTTGTAGTGTTTGCACCAACCAGGTGTGAATTTATGTCAGATTTGTTTTGTTCCTGCTTTGACAACCAATGATCATCTATTCAGTCTCTGATGAGGAAACGTGATTATGTGACAAAATATTGAATTATAGGTTCCTAAGTTATTTGGGTGTATCTCTGACACAAATAGATTAGAATGACAAGGCAATATTTTAATACGATTAAAATACTGCACATTAAAACATTTGATCTTGGCATTTTGCCAGTTGTTTCCGTGTTTAATCAAAAAACTACTCAACTATAAAAATTGGAGAATGTGTGAAAACTGACCAAGACGTAATCACATGTTCTCACCCATAACTTATGAAGACAATCATAAAAGGTTCTGAAAAACAGGAAACATGTGCACGAGTGGAGAAACTTTCAACTGAGAGCCCAAAGACTCTTTGTGTTTTTGTCCGATTCGCTTTAATTGTACTCATTTTTTCCAAAGGCGACTTCCCTTCATCGGCTCAATGTGCCTGCCTACTCGTCCCCGTTTTCCTTTCTTATTCATTAGTCATTTTTTTCAACACATCCATTGGTTCCCTGCCCTTTCCTCAGCCCGTCTTCACACCTCGCTCCCTCTCCCTGTACAGTACAATAAGTGGAAGACTAAAAAGAAAGCCACGGAAAGAGAGGCCCATCGGAGCGTGAAATAGTCTGAGCTTTACTACGACTGGGAGCGTTTGACCGCATAGCGCACCAGCCATTGGCGTGGTTACCTACGGCAACGGGGCACTAATAGAACAGCATCCAGACGAAGAAAAGGAAAAAGAACAAGTCAAGCTGGAGTGTTCATGTGTTAATGAGTAAATCCAAAAGCACGCATGAGTTCACACAGACGCATGCTGGAGTCTGCCCGCAGAAAATGTGGTCTTGATTTTGTGGGAACTATTATAGTGTGCCTCCTAACCCAATTACATACTTAAATGCACACTCACACAAATTAAACATCAAACTAAAACATAAAAACAGATTTTATTGGAATGTTCCTGCCTCTTAAAAATGCAAAAATAATAATATAAAAAAAATTAATACCACTTTTTCTCCTTGGAAGAACAGTTTCTGATCTCTTATAATTGACGGTCTAAACGACAAAACACACAAAGAAACATTGCTGCCATGTTTGAGAATGGCTTTATAGTCATTTTAAAAAACATGTTCTTGGCAAGTTCTTTATGCAACTAGTGTAGCAGATTTAGATTTGTCCATTTGGGTACGGACTACTGATGGGTTCAGCGGATTTTGATTCCAAGGCCAGAAGGAAAACATACCTTGGTGCTTCCTTGAATTGGGGACAAAAAAAAGCCTCCAATGGGAGAAACCCAGGAGAAATCAGAATCAATCCCACACACAGACCAACACTCTGGCAAACGGGGCACTTTAGTTCAGTAACATTCAGATCCTACATCCTGGACCTGGCACACCAAAAGTAATTAGCATCAGCACGATAGCACTAACTAATCCGGCCATTAGCAGTGTCGTTGGGGCAGACAGGCTGGGAATCCTATTGGAGCTCTTATTTTGATGAGATAAGCTGCAAACCATAAACCCATCACCGACTCCCAGCCTTTGTGCGAGCAAATACGGGCACATTGGCCTTGTTGTTTGTTTGTTTTATTGGCTTTAGCAGACCCACGTGCCTTCCCAGGGCACAATTCACAAATTCAGGGAAGACAGATCTCCGCGTTTCAAATGCACGTCTCAGTCGACGTGTCAAGTTGCAGCTCCTGTTTATCTGAGCTGAACATTCGATAAGTCAAGATTTAACTAAAAAAAAAAAAGGATCAATGAATATATGTCTTCCAATACTGCCGATGTTGTGATGTAGCAAAGCATAATTATGTCACTGAATCAGATCTTAATCCACAACGTCATCTCATTCATTTGAATAACTCCTACTGCAAAAGACCAACAAGAACAAAACTTTAGGTAAGGCAGTGGTGTTAGCCTGATTACACTCTTGTCATTTTGATTGGTGAAGCGGATCCTTTCATACGGAAAAGTTAAATCCAGGGAATGGGTGCGGCTGCTTATTTGGCTAGCTCAGCGGACAACATGGCAACCTGGTGACTGGGAAAAAGTTAAGCAATCCACTACTAAAACCAAATTATATTCGTCTTGGCCGAAGGGACACTGGTACACGAATGTAAGAATGACGGCAGAGGAATCGCTTCGCTGCAGCACATCAGAGACTCGCTGGATTTTGACTCGGAACAACTCATGTCTTTGTTGGACCTGAAAAGAAACGGCGCGTCACGTCCCGTACCCTGGAGCTAATTGTTTTCAGAGTCATGAAGTGTGCGCTGCGGCGGGGCGTCGAGTAGTTATTCAGCATCCTCATTTAATTACGGCAAAGCACACTTCTCGTGGATAGATCTAAATTGGCAAATAAAGCTAATCAGAAGACACATCTGGAAACAGGAGGAAAAGAAAAAGAAAAAAAAAAATAGGGAAACAAACAGCTCCCCATCTGGCCCTTGGATCCGTCCCTCTCTTTTCCCCACTTCTCCTCACACCTTTGACTCCTCTTACTCTTTCATTGCTCTCTCCCTCTGCATCGTTGCGGCTCTCTCTTTCTGAATGACTCTTTCCTCCCTTCATCCAGGCAGTTGCCAAGGTAATAGTGTTTTGTGGAGGCAGTTGGCCTGCTGACCTCCCCTCCTTTTTCCTTCTCCTCTCAGTTCCTCTTTTGCCACTTTTTTGTCATCCGTCACACTCCAAAAAGTGGCCAGAGTGACTAATTTTCCACATTTGTAAATCCTCTAAGGTCTGTGGCAGAAGTGAAAGAAAGACGCACAGCAATCCAGTTCAGGCATCCATTTAATAAAAAGTGTTTTAACACAATCTTCGCAGTGATTTTAGTGTTGCATACGGTAAGCAAGAGGGATGCATCTGGCATTGCCAAATAATAATCATGTGGAAGTATGTAAGAGGAGGGATCATTGCTTCGTGGAAGATGGAAAGCAGATTTTGGGTGAAGCAAACCTTTTTTGTGACTATTTTTCTTCAACAGCCAATATAATTTCTCAAAATGAGCAAAGTGCTAATCTGAGTAGGTGCTAATTAAAAAAAAAAAAAAAAAAAAAGGAATCTGAAAATTGAAACGTTTTTTTCGAGTCCGTCCCCAGGGTACGTCGTTTGAGTTTCCCGGTGACGGAAATCAGAAGATCAACTGTTTTTTTTTTTTTCTCCTTTTCAAACACGAACTATAACAGGTGTGAGCCTGTTGCCAAGAGAGGTGTTGTTTTACAATGTTCCCTGCAACATGAGAACAACCTTCACACCTCCTAAAGCACAGCTTGTGTGGGTTTGTGTCTGCGATTCAGAGCAGATTCAGGCCCGCTTCGTTCGGCAGTACCAAACAAACGAATCAAAAAGACGCCGCGCAATCTGGCAAAAACTGAACAGATTTCAGTCTGTCCACCGACGGTAGAGAGGGATTAGCTGGTGCCTTGCAAACGTATTTTCTTAACCTTTATTTTACCACGATAAAGAGAAAATAAATAAATAAAAGTTCTTCTTCATGGGAGTCCTGGTTAACAGAGTGCAATAGAAACACACACATACAAAAAATTACATAGCTAAAAGAAAATGTCAAGCTATAAAAAAAGCCGAACATGTCATTGAATGACCCCATAACTTTTTCCACATTTAGTCATATTTAACCCCAAACGTTTGTGTGATGTACCGGGATTGTACGTGACTGGCCAGCACAAAGTAGTGCATAAAAGAAAAAGTAAGGAAAGGAGGACATTAAAACGTTAATGTCAAAACCCAAACCAGTTCAACTGAGGCGATTCCTCATTGAAAAAAATAAAATAAAATAAAATATTCGGCTCAAGAAAATACCAGCTTTTGGGTTTGGCAATACGACAAAAATATAACCACTGCTTTTTCTTTTAGTTATTATTTTAACGGTAAAAATAATGACTCAAAAGCACAGAGTCTAAAGAAAAACAAGCCACAGCCATTAGGGCAAATAGCATTTCAAACCATACTCTCATCGGTTTGCACACTTTTGACAATTATCGTTTGGGAAATATGTCGCAATTCTTAACACATGCAGTACTCTGCGTATCGAACAATAATCCACTTCCACGGTGACTGAATGAACCTGTGTTTATTCTGCTGCTCTGTCTGCTTGATGGACTAAAACTCTTTTTAGTCATTTCTTAACTGAACAACTGCTCAGGTTCAACAAGGTGACAAAATAAAAGTCGACCCATCCAACAAGAGTCTAATATCGCACACACGTTGTTTTTCTCTCCTTAAGAGGGTGTGTGTGTGTCGCATGGCTAATTTATGCCGGTTACTGGAGTGTGAAGTCGCAGTGTGCTCGCTGTGTGTGCGTGCGTGCGTGCGTGCGTGCGTGCGTGCGTGCGTGTGTGTGTGTGTAGGAGGGAGCATAATTTGATTTTCAACTGTACCATGCTTCTCCACAGGCTCCCTGACTATGGAAATTATATATAACTTGAGCTACTTGAAGATATTTCATACTTTGGGGGGGGGGGGGGGTCAAAATGAAAAAGGTGACTACTGAATGTCAAATGCTTTGTGTTAGCCTGACAGAATTAGCAATGCAAACAAGGAATGGTATTTTATGTGAATTTCTCTGATCTGACGAAGTTTTGTCTTCCTTGTGCTGCTGTCATTGCTCACCCTTTTCACCACAGAGGCAATCCTGCTCCTCAGTTGTTTTCGATGCATGCAAGTCAACGCTCGCCTGCTGTTTCAAGGAACAAATTGAACCGAGTGTCTTACAGCCACAATGGAAGACAGAAACACAAAGCATGGGGCGGGGGGAAAGCCAATAAAGAAAATTACAACTTTTGGGAGGGCAAAACTTTGCTCTATCTTCTTAGTGTCCAATCTCCACATCCAGTCGAAGTCATCTTTCACAACTGCCTCCTTTTATTAATCTTTCCTTTATTGAAGGAAAAATATCCGCGTTACGAGTCAGTCTGCAGGCAATCTTTTCTAGATCAGCCGTCTTTTTTTTTGTTGTAAATCCATAAAGCAAACGGGTAATTTGTTTTTGTTTGTTTTTTTTACTTTGACTCATGTAAGTTCATGTTATGTTGAGAATTCGATAACACCCAGCAAAAAGCCAGAAAATTTACCAGACGTTTTTTCCCCACTTTGAATCCAATAAATTGTTAAGCATCATTTTTCACTTTTTTTAAACCTAAATTGATGTTGTTCAATTACTAGAGCAATGCTAAAAGATTAATAATAAAGCCCTTTAGAGCCAAAGAGTCAACGGTAATAAGGTTTCCTAATTGCATCAAATGTTCTGTGTCTTATTCTACTTATTAATTTTTTGCATGACAAAATCCTTTTTGCCTCAATGTTACCTTTTTTGCTGCAATGCAGGATAGTAGTATTTAATTAGAGTTAATTAAACTTGGCCTTTAAGCAGGTATTAAACATATTTTTATCAATTCCTCATCACTAACAAAATGTTTATTGGCCCATCGTAATATTAGCACAAAGTAGCCATTAAAAGTAAACCATCTTGAAGTTATTTTTATGCATGTTCTATGTCTTCAATTATTTCTATACAAAAAAAAAAGTTAAACATTTCTAGGAAACCCAAAGATGATTGTACGGCACTCTGCTTCTTAAAAACCTTTTAGCAGAACCTGAAACATTTTAGAAATATGTTGGGCAATTTCCTTATTTATTCACTAAAATGTCTGTCATTTCCCCAAGTTGCCTTTTGCGCCAATTATCAATAATAAGCAACTCAGCTTTTTTATTTTCTTTTGTTTGTTAATTGCAGCTAGACGAGCCACTGCTCTCACTAACCAAATGTCATGTCTCATCATGGATCAGCATGAAGACCAGGACGGACGACTGCTGGACGCATTTAGAAATCACCCTCCGGCTGCTTACCGCAATATCTGACAAAACAGTCGCATATGAATATGAAGAATCATTAGCGAATGTAATTATTTTCATATCAGCAACTTTCTACTTTCTGCTCCATTTTGCATTCGAAGATATGATTAAAAAATCCTGCTGGAGTCAGCGTTGGTTGCAAACAAACAAATCTGGAGGGTAAAACAGGCAAAGCCAATATCTGAAGAGGACTGTAAGTTTGCTTTTGGTTTCCAAGAAATCTTTACTGATGATTTACTGTAGGTCATGTTAATCCTAAATGCTTAAACAAAGGACTAACTGAGCTTTAATGCTGCATTTGATTTGACCAGGAAGCTTTGTTCTCATCATGAGTCAGTAAACTAGTGGGATTTGCTAGTTATTAGCAATAGAAATCTATGAAATATCTCCATTATACTAAATGAGCCAATTTTGACACTAAAACTGTACACACAACAGGTTTATTATGATACAGTCCGTCAGAAAGAAGAAGAAAAAATAAGATTTAGACCTGCAGCTTCCACTTTGTTGTCTGTGCCACAAAAGGAATATTGGGAACTGAAATTGGAGCTACTCAACACCCTTCAACTCTCCCAGTTGGAATTTTCTACTCTAGGCATCGTTTCCGTCTTTCACAGTCGGAACAATACTGTGCAACTTTCACTTCCAAAGGCGAAAACAGCAACAGACATGTTAGCTCGTCAAAGCAACTCCAACTCCACCAGGGCAATACCAGCAACTACAGCATACAAACAGAAGAACGAGACATCTCGGCACGTTTTGACTCCAACGAACCACGAACCTAAAATTAGATTAGATTGATTTATTAGAATCTAAAATGAATCATTCCAACCATCCGAGGAGTCCAGTAAACCTGTAGCAGTCATTTAATACATCATCAGCAGATGTAATTCAAGATCTCATTCCAGAGTTATTGGAGAGGAACTTGCAGTAGGTCAGCTCTAATGAGGTCTGTCAAATAACCAATGAGAGATCTTTGTGAAGCCTCTTTTTATAAGCAAATTATAGTCCTGCATTAATATTGTCAAAAATCTCTCATTAATTAGCTATACGTGGATAAACTCCTGAAATTTGAGAGTTTATTGTATCCTGCTTAAATCTAAAGGCCATGACAAAAAGACCAGGTGAAAGCACCGACGTCGTGTTTGATAAAAGTAAAACGACACGAGAAATCAGGATATCAAGTCTTATGGAAAATAATTTCAAACAAAGACCAGAGCATCATGGGAATTTGAGGGATCAGCTTTTTTTTTTTCCTTGTAAATATGATAGAGGAAGTACATGAGAAAATGTCAACCACAAAATAAAAATAAATAAATAAAAAAACTAGAGATCTAAATACAATCTAATGAAGCCTAATATCCAAATTCAGTGAGCCAGTAAAAACATTGTTAAAAAAAAGAAAACCCTTGTGGCCGTGATCCATGTCCTAGATGATATTTGGATCAGGTTTCGCACACCGAGTGGTTCACAACGAAGATTACAGATGCCACATTTACCCGCGGAGCCAAAAGGCTTCCTGTAATGTGGTCCAACAGCAATCACAATGCTTACCATGACTCACCATCCAACAAGCACCCTGTTAAGTAAAGCTTTGAACAGGAGATTCATCCTTTCACTGTGGGGATTCTTAAATTAAAGGTCTAAGCCCCTTTTCACTGACTAAACAACAAGAAGAAAAAAGCCACTATCTTGCAACAATCAGTTGCCCGGGGAGGTTTTCACAAGGTATAAGGCCACCTAAAAGAGCAACTTGATTTATGGCTTAAAAAGGCTTTTGTGCTTCAGAATCAAGTCAACAAAACACATGTTCCTTCTTGGCATTTACCGACATCCTGCTGTTGGAATTTTTGAACCCTTTCCAGCAAAACCAGCTACTCCTCCCGGTTTGCCTCTGCGCATCTCACTCAAAGCGTCGTCGATGATCGTCGTCCAGTTTCCAACACAAGGAGATTCCATCTAATTAAAATTCAAACCAGCTGCCACCGAACCAGTAACTCCATTCTCCCAAAGCGGCTGAAGCCATTGCGCTGACTGTGCAAGAACAGGGTGGAGAAATCAATGCGTTCTCTCAGGAAGAACAGCGGCACGATGAAGCAAATCACAGGCTTGAGACGTTTAATGAGAAGAAATGAGAAGAAATTAGGAAAAAAAAGGGAACTGAAAGAGGGAAGGGGTGGAAGCCAACAGGTTGTTGAATCTCCTGGAGTACTGATGCAGAGCCGTCCGCCACGCCGCTTCGCGTGGCCACCACATCAAACCAACATCTCTGCTTCCCACATCGTTACCAACACGACTGGATAAACTAATCTTCTCAATCATAAACTGTGGTTGTAAACGTCAGATCTTACTATGCAGTCATCATGATTTGAAATCAAATAATGCTCAGAGGCTACTTACAAGATTTCGTCGTTTTGAAATTCGAGGACGCCGTGTGCATCTTCAAAGTCCTCCCCGTTGCCCCTTGCAGTCCCTTCCACAGTCTTGTAGGGCAGCATGACCACACCGCGAGCGCCAGACGTTCTCAGCACCTTCACCTCCATCGTGCCAACGCTCTCACTGACGTGGCAAACGGGCTCCTCGAACGTAAAGATACCGGCGTGGTCGTCGTCGAATATCGTGACGGTGGCCGTCGACGGTATGCCGACGCAGGCCACAGAGTCCACGTGATTGGCCGACTCGTTCTCCTCCGGCTCCTCACCTTCGGAGGTCAGCACCTTGACGTTGGAGAGGTGGATGAGGAAGTTTTCGTCCTCCTCGAAGATGTCGTCGTCGATGATGCCCACGCGGATTTCCTTCATGGTCTCGCCCGGCTTGAACACGACGACGCCCTCCGTGAACTCGTAGTCGGAGCCGGCGTTGGCTGTGCCGTCTTCCGTCCGGTACTCCACAGAAACGGTCTTGCCCAGGTCACCGCCTCGCCGCACCACGTTCACAGCCACCGTGCCGCAGTTCTCGAGACACTGGTAGGAGCCCGGCTCGAAGAAGATCTTGGAGACGGGGTCGTTGTCGCCGGCGTCGGAGCGGACCTCGTGCATGCTGACGGCCTTTCGGGCCTGGTCCGCAGCGTGTTTCTTTAGAATATTGCCGGCACCCGTCATGAGTCGGGTGGCCTGGCACCGGTAGAAAGCTCGACTTTTCTGCTGCTGGCTCAGCACCTGGTAGTTGGCAAGTTCAATGAGTTGTTCCACCTGGTAAGAGGAAAACAATTCAATTATTTTCACCAAAGCAGTTAAAAAGATTTGGATTTTAATATATTGATTTTAATGTATTTTTTTAAAGTGTTGTTACTAGTCATTGTACAGGCTTGGGATGTAGCACATCAGCTGGTCTAAATATGTTCATTTTATTTATAAACTTCATTAATGAAAAACAGTATTTAATATAAGAGTATGTAGGGTTTCTTTTGCTTTGAACCTTTAAGCAAATCTTCCCAAAAAAAATAGCTAAAATGGGACAGCTCTCACACTTTTTGAGGTTTATTCAGTCAGTTGCATTTAGTTTACATTTGTTTTCACCTTAGTTTTTTTGATTGACATGCACAGTATCTGAAGCTGTCTCATTTTAGCGTTGTGTATCTGATGAGCTACACAACGTACTGCAGCAACAAGAAACAAGACCAATAGTCCTCGGATATCTGCGACTCCGTTCACCAGCCGAAATGTTTTGTGAATGAAAATTGTGTGGCATTAAGACCAAAGCAGAGTTGGTTTGTTATCCCAGCAGGGTTCTTTTATTTTATTTCTTTTTAACCAGCATGTCGCCACAGCTCCTTTATTTCCTTTGGAACATGCTTTAATCTGTCAGCTTAGCCTAAAAAAAAAATAAAAAAATACACAGCTATAACCATTTATTACTACGATGAACCTGGATTGCATCTCATCTGTTGCAGATTTGTCATTTTATTTCCTACAGAGGAAATAAACCTCTTCAGCCGCGATACCGACCTCCTTGTCGGGGTGTTTCTGTTTGAGCTCCTTCAGGATCTTCGCCATGTCTCTGCGGGTCTCCTCCTCATCCAGATCCTTCTCATCGATGTCCAAACCCAGTGGACCGTCCAGGAAGTCAACACCATGAGAATTCAGCATCTTTCCATCCATCTCAATGTCCACCTAAAAAAAAGAAAAAAAAGTTATTCAGAAAAAAAAGGAGCTACAATGAGTATCAGCAACCCAAGACAAAAAAAATTAAAATAAAAAACTAAACTTCTCAAAATATTATAAAACCCGTATATTATCTATATTTGGGTTCTGTTTGCATGCACGCACGCACGCACGCACGCACGCACGCGCGCACACACACGCACACACACACACACACACACACACACACATTAAGTCAATGAAATGACTTCACAGGGGAACGCCCTCTTTAGGGTGTAGCTTAGTTAGAGCCGTAAAAGAGGAAGTGAATCATGTTGTTCGGGGCCACTCTTTGTTCGTCCACTGAGGACACATAGTGTTGGTGTCCAGTGCTGAAACTGAAAACTATGTCTCTGTTGTTTCTATACATTTTTATCATTTATTTGCCTGCAATAAATTGGACTGATTTCTTTTTCTTGGTAATTTAAGACAATCCCTCCAAAAGAAAAAAAAAACAAAGCCCAGGAGAAAAGTAGTTAATACTTGTCCTTTGAAGGATAAACTAATGAAAAAAAAAAGTCTTGGTAGATTACCACGCTTCTTATTGTCTAACAATAATTCCAACTTCTTCTGTATAAAACCATCAGCATGGTTGCACTTTGACACCTTGGTATGGTCGTAATAGTACAAAAATATTAGGGGAAAAAAAGAACACACAAGTGAGAACCACACATTTACCAAAGCTAAATGTTCTAACCTTTCATTGTGAATGTCCTAATAAAATAGAAGCAAACGAGCGACTGCATCGCTCGCTGCAGCATCTGGTCTATCGGTGTAACGCAAACTGCAAAGCTGAGCTGTATTAAAAAGTTACATTTGTAACAGTATTCAATGTACTTTAATCCCCAAAACTAGAGCAATTGCCAAATCACTGCATAGAAGAACGTTAGCATTAGCCTCCGCCTTCAGCTGACAAAGATCCTCAGTAAAGACAAGATGAGTGCAGCCATATATGCAGTGTGAGATATTCCTGTAAATGATTAAACTCAACCTAATTTAGTGTTTGTTGAAGTTTTGATAAAAAAGCAAAAACAACATAGCAGCTTTATTGAAACCATCTTAACCTTGTGCTGAAGTGGAGATCAACATTTTACAGAAATGGACAAGAAAAAGAAAATGTGTCATAAAACAAAATTGAGTGAACTTTTAAGTGGCATGTGAACATCAGTGACTCGGCATCGGACAGAAATCAGTATGCTTGAACAACGTGTTTTTTTTTAAAAATAGCTAAAAAACAAATACATTTCAAATTATTCCCATTGCATAAACTGGTAATGGTTTATTCAATTGTCATAGTTTACTGCATAATACTAAATAATACTAGTATTATTTATTACTACATAATACTAGTATTATTTATTAGCATAATAAATAATACTAGGTGTTATTGTTAACACGTAGTACTTAACATCCAACTATTAAATTGTTAAGACATGTTTTAGCCATTTTAAGTAAAACAGTTCAGACTGAAACCACATCTGGGTCCTACTCCAATGAAAGATCTGGTTCTCTATTGTGATCAGTCTTCCTTTTGCAGGTGTCTGCCGTTCAAGTGAAAGTTGAAAATGTTAATTTACATTTTTTTTATTATCTAGGAGAATGTTTTATTAACCAAGTGCCTAATCTGCAGTTATGAAACTCTTCCTTCAGGAATATTGTTGGCTTTCATTCGAGGTTTGTATCCCCCCCTCAACTAGAAATTGAAATAAAAATTCCTTTATTGTAGGAATGGAGACGTTTTAATCCAGCAAAGAAATTCTGCAGTTTCCAAAATTGGAAAAAAAAACAAAACACTAATGCAGCGAGTAAAAAAAATAAGAGGGCGGTTTTCACCACAGCAACGGAAATGTAATTACATAAATGCACTGCGTCATCAAAACAAAGCATCTGATCAGAGTCAAAAACAGGAAATGGATTAAATTACAGAGGTTATTTGTGTTTGCAGTGATAAGTTTAATTGCATCAGTTTACCTTGATGGCATTTAATACACTTATGCTGCTAGTAGCTATAAATACAAAATACCCATGAACTCATGCAGCAAACTAAGTGCATCTAATTCATTGTGTGAATGCGATACTACTGTACCATCTCCATGTTATTTTTAATTACCGCTTTTTAAGTGCATGCATGTCATTTCCATTTACCTGATACTTTGCTGCTGATGAAAGGAATTTTGCAATATGCGGACAAACAAAGGATGACAATTCTGTTCTCTTTTTACTGGTTGGCTGTTCTGACAAATACACAAGCCTGGGTTAAAAATCAGGGCCCACTTTCAGTCTGTTGGTTTAAAAGGATCCAACAAAGCCAGGAATCTACATGTGGTCATTGATCCTGATTTTAATCTCAACAAATACATCAAACTCATAAAGACAGCATATTACCGCCTAACATATGTTGCCAGATTGAGACTGATGCCTCAGCAAGATTATAAAACATGAGTTCTAAGATCATCTGAACCAAACTTACTACACCGGCTGAAGTGAAGCAGTCTTCAGTTTTCATGCACCAAAAATTTGGAAGAAGCCCAGGAATGATTCTTCTTGTGTACTTTCGAAACAAGGCTAAAAACTGTTTTATTTACCGTTTCTTACGCTTAACCTAGTTTTTATTTCATTTTGTTTTAAAATCTGTTTAATCAAAAAATTTCTTGATTCGTTTTACCTGAATGTATGTTGTTGTTAACTCCTACATACAAGCACTTTGAGTCGAATTCAGCTGAAAGTAGCTATATCATTAATGCCTTTCAGCAGGAGAAGCCATCCAAAATACAAGACATAACCAAGTATAATAAAGTCAAACTTATCTCAGATTTCTTTATTGTGGTTTAGATCTTTGCAAAATTCCTATTAGTACTGACTGTAGCAGTGACAGCTGTGTCATATCCCGTAGGCTTACCTTGGAAGGAAGCGGACGGTCCCCCTCGGTCTCGATGATCATGCCACGCTGCTTGCCGGTGCGGTAGCGCTTGTACACGTATTTGTAGAACAGCAGGCGGCGGTCTGCCACCCAGGCAAACACGACGCAGATGGGGAAGAAGAGGAAAGTGAGCAGGCCTTCCCAGACCTGCACGACGCCGGGGGAGATCACCGACAGGATCAGGTAGAGCCAAATGTAGGCAAAGATACTCCAGGTTGCCGTGACGAAGAAGACTCGGAGGTGCTTGACCTTCCTCGTCTCGCCGTCGGGCACAACGTACACGCACAGCCCGATGATGACGAACATGTTGAACGCCGCCGAACCCACAATAGTGGAGGGGCCCAGCGTGCCGGCCTCAAAGCCATGACCTATTATTTCTATGACGGAGAGCAAGATCTCTGGAGCAGACGACCCCAGCGCCATGAGGGTGAGGTTGGAGACCGTCTCGTTCCAGATCCGTACCGTCGTGGTGGTGGTTTCTCCATTGGGCTTCTTGATGGTGATCTCTTTTTCCTGTGAAGTAATGACCTCTATCGATGCCATGAAGCGGTCCGCGATGATTGACACGCCGAGGAACATGTAGACCAGAGCCACAAAGTAAACCGTCGCCCTGGCGACCTTATCTCCAAATGACGGGTTTCGGGGCTCCCAGATGGGCAGCAGGACCCCGTTTGTGCACTGTTCAGGCTTGCTGCATTCAGTTTTGTTTGTGGACACTGCCGAAACTGAGCTGCCCAGGCTGTGCTCGGGAGCGGTACCAGCCAGCGCGCTCCGGGGTTTAAGGAGGAGGATCACAGTAACGACCGCTAGTCTCAGCACAGGAGACAGGGCAGAGGAGTGACACCTGAAGCCCATGTTGACGGTGAGACCGGGACCAGGAGCTGAAGGTTAATGGGAATGTTGAACCTTGAGAGAGAGAGACAGAGAAAGGGGAAAAAAAAAAAAAAAAAAAAGAAAAAAAAAAGAGGTAGTTAGTCAAATAGTAGAAAAAAATGGCTGTGGGTTTGGGTGTGTGAGATTTAGACCCAAATCCTTCCTAAAACTGAAGCAGCTGAAATTCAGTTCATTTAAAAAAAACAACAAATATTTATGTGATTCTGCTGTCACAACTGAACTTTCCCTTAGAGGTATAATAAACATTCTCTCTCTATTCCATAAAGAAAAAAAAACAAAACAAAACAACAACAAAAAAACACTAAATTGGAACTAAAAAAAATACTTTGTACAATTATAATACTTTGTTTTTAAAAAAGCAATTAACATAAAGCCTTGAATTAGATTTTCTTAGTTGTATCCTCCTGCTAATTTGAACACCTTTGCATTGTAATTCCCTGAATGTGAGACTTGAATTAACTAAGTGGGGAAAAAGGTGAACCATTTTCAGTTTGTGCAGATTCTGAGAAAAACATGTTCAGCATAGTTTTAAAGTGAATGTCACCTTTCAAAGCTCTTCCTTTTGCACATTTTGTTTACAAGTGGTCAGTAGTCAGTATCTCAACTCAGAGCTGGGTTTGATGTCAGACCAGAGGTAACAGCATTCCAGTTAAGAAGTCGAGTTTTCAACATGGCGGCGTTCATGAACATAGCATGCAGTACATCTTACAAACATCATTTTAAGCTTCACTTCCCGTAGTGGACGCCGCTTGTAATTTGCTTAGAGCCGCGGGTGCTACATGCAACACTAATTTTAGTCTCATTCTTATATGCGTCTTATAAAACAAACATGTTTTCACCACACGTTGCTACTACCGATGTGAGGAGCGGCCATGTTGAAACTCGAGGTCGTAACTGGAGGCAGTTGGAGTTGCTCCCAGTTTCCCAGTGGGAAATCCAACTCGGGGAGGGCGTTCCAGTTGGTTCATTTCCCCGACCAGGAAGTCAGAATTTCCCAGTTCCAAGTGCAACTGGAACGCAGCACCGGTATGCAGTCAAGTTATTCAGAGTTCTGCTAGTGAGCTCTTTGTATGAACGTGTGCTGAAGCAAAGATATTAAAACAACTAAATTGCAGGACATCGGCTCTCGAGGCCCGGTTTGAAGACCCTGCTTTGCACTGCACTCCATGAGGTTTGTCCCTTTGAACGGGCATTAGAATCTATTCCCTAAGAAAAGAGACACTCAAATTACTTCAAAACATAATTAGACTAATTTCCAGATCCTCTACTTTGACTTAATCTGTATAACGACATGACATGGTGGAATTTTTTATGTTTTTGTACACTCGAGACTGGATTAAAAGCATTTATACATATAGATTAGATTAAGGGTCACTTTCTCTAACAGAAGATCAGGGCATTTAGCTTATATCAAACATCCACCTTTGTCTCCACTCACAGATTAGCCGAAACATTTTAAATACTCTTCGCAAGCGTTCTCTCCACAGAATCCGTTTGACAATAATTCACTATTCCCTCACATGCTGGCATTACGTGCACAATTTAATCGACAGATGTAGGCCCCATCAGTGCTTTCCCCACCACAGAACTCAGAAGTTTTGGACAAGTCAGACTATTTGTAGCCAAATGAGAAGTGACATAGCCAAAACTGGTAGTCTTCAGAAACATGTCTGTGGGTCTTGTGGGTGTTGGCATTGTCTGGCGCTGAATTCAGTTCAATGAGAATTGAAACATTTGGGCTGAATAAAGCAGGCAGGAAGAAAAATAAAAGAATACTGCCGGCCCAACATGCTCAGACATTAGGAAATTCACCTCACAATTATAAAAAAAAAAACCCTACACGGTCCGAGTTTTAACTCCCCAAACATTACGCCCAGTGTTGTGTGGCCAAATAAAGCTACATGTGGCATTTTCTGATGATAATTTGGGCCTTGCTTGTTTCCACTTAGGGATGTTATTTTTGGAACGGCTTAATGACCGCAGCGATTCACGCCACTTTAGCTGCTCTAAATGTGTACAGGTGTTACCTGTTTTAACTAGATATGTATACAGTCATTAAATCAGCTTACTGAAGGCTGCGCTCCTAGTTTATGATCAAATGCAACACATTTACATTTTAATATTGAAGGGAGAAAAAGCCATGTTGAAATTATGTACCGAGTACAGTGCTGTGCATAAATGTTCTTTGAGTCCTAGGAGAATTACAACATTCATATTGATTAGGAGAAAAAAAAAGAGGGGGGGAGGTTGATGCACAACACCTAATTTAAACATAGCAATGCAAATATGGTGCGCTTATTTCCACGTCAGCTGGAGTCAACGGGTCATAAATACGTTTCATCGTCAAGCTAAACATTTTAATCACTGCGAGGGGTTTCTAATGGTCGTTTCACTTCAAATGTTTCAACAAAAATAAATAAAATAACTGGTAAAGACTCCCTCTCACTTCCAAAGCTGTACAGCGGTTTCAGGAGAAAAACATTGTGCCAGTTTGGGTTAATTTTTTTGTTTTTTCCCTTTCCTTTTAGTCATCTCACGCCGCAGCAAACACAAGACAACACAACTATCACTACTTTCTGCGATGGTTCTTTCAACTGTTTGCTGTTCTTTGTCCCATTCAGAAGGCTGGAAAAGAGCATCACAAAGATTTTATTACCAGTAATTTCATATAAAACAGCTTGCGGAAATAGTCAGTGGTTTACAATAGGAGTCTATTTTGGTGCCAACATGAGATGCGTTATTTTTCTGTCTACACTACAGTGACACTTATGATATTCATTAGCAGATTAAAGTGAGAAAAAAAAGCATATGAAATGGGTTTGATCTGTAATGGAATATGGAAGAACACATTGCCTTGATCCGTCCCACTTCTTGTCACATTACAACCACAAACTTAAATTTCCAGCAGGATTTTATGTCACAGACCAATGGATTGGAAATTATTTAACTCCAAGGGCCACATGAGCAACTGTGACCGCAGCTGAGAGCGGGACTGTTGGCCTTTTCCATTCAGTTTTATTTGAGAACAACCTGTGATGTTAAGTTTTATCTGGCAACAGTTGACATTCCCCTCGAATAAAATGTGGTCAACCATGGCGACTTTGTAACGCTAAACCTTCATTTTGTGTTCCTACTGGACACGAGTAAATGTTCTTTTAAATGACTGGTATAGCAATAGTTTTGATGCAACTTCTCTAATGAAAGCCATTAGTAGCTTCCTTCCAACCATGCGTAATCTTCACAAATATTCTATTTTTTTCCAACCTTGCAATCGCGACTTTCAGCTTTTAAAAAGAACCTTTGGAGGAAAAAAAAAAATTAAAAATATCCCCTTTACAACATGTGCAAAGGGTATTCGTTTTAGGGTTAATATCCAAGTCCAGTAGCGTAAAATACTGGCAGCAATGCTGATTCCAATCATTTGTGCATAAGTAATAAAAAGTTAATTTTCTTCACCCATCAGATGGATAACATTTAAATTTGCCTTCTCCTAATTGAGAGTAAACACAAACTTGAACTTTTGAAGGAATTTTAAAATTGAGGAACTAAAAAATAAATAAATAAATCTCAATGGTAGTGTATTTCAAATTTATATTGAAAGGAAGTAAATGGCACCAAAAAAGGCTTAATGGGCACAGATTGATTTATTCAGCCAAAGGACGAAGAAAACAATGAAATTATTAAATACATATTAAGCACAAAGAAATATATTTAATAACACACTACAACGTGGTGACATTTTCTGTGGTTTACTTGAACACAGTTAAAGTTATCTCAAACTATAAAATGTCCCTCAGAGCCCAAAAATATGCTACAAAACCAAAGTATAGCTTCAATTAAAACTGTAATGCTGAATTTGAATTAACACTTTGTAGATGTTTGACATCTTGAACTGCTTAGAGCTGAAAATTATGTTTTGAAAAAAATATCACAGCATTTAACAAATGCTGCTCATTTTGTTAATGAGCAGCATTAACAAAAAAGAAGCCAACACGCCCAGAAATAGGAGCCGTAAATCAGGATTCCCAAAGGCACACGGTCAGAAAAACAAAGTGGAGGAAACTAACACCATGCGAGCTGCTACTACTTTGGTCACAACGCTGCCATTTGTCACAAACAAATACTGAAAAACAAGAAATATTGGAAAAAATATTCACTATGGTAAAAGACTAGAAAAGGGGTGTAAATGATAGTATTAAAAAAATTACTCAATTATGTCTTGGAAAGAGGTAAATAATAAAACTTTTGGGAAACACGGATACAAAGTAGCCCCAGCAGGGAGCTGAAGATAAACCGTCCACATTCACCATCATTAGGACTGATGTGGAGCTTTTTACTCAAAGTCTGCCCAGAAGCCATTCAAGCCACATCATCCTCATGTTATAACACTTGGAGAAAAGAAAGTGATCAATTTGGCACACACACACACACACGCACACACCCACACACACAAACACATACACACACACATAATTACTTCCCACTCACTGTCTGGGTCCATCTGTCCACTGACATATTTACACAAGTCTTACTAGATCCACAATAATGTTCAAAACAATGGAAAACAAAATCCACACAACCAAAGTTGGTTCAACAGAAAGCCAACCACCAATGAGTGACTTTGCTTCACTGCATACAGTGAATGTAAACCCAGGATTTACCCCAGAAAACTTACTAAGGCCGGTGCCCGAGAGCGCGAGGGCAGTCATCCAGCTGGCCGGCAAGTTTTCGAGTTAAAACATGTTTCAAGTTGACAGGAAATTTGAACATATTACTTGAGAGTTATGCATTTTTTGGAAGACTGCAATCCATCCATCTCTGATGCGGATCAAAAATGCAAACTCTGGTCTCAGTTTGGCTGAAGTGAATTGTGATCGACTGTGAAACCTCTGGAGATGATGATGCAAAGAGAGATTCTTCATAAAAAATAAAAAATAATTATGGACAACCCTGACCATCTTCTTCATAAGACTATATTGGGAAAACAAAGCGTCTTCAGTCAGAGGCTTCTTCAGATTCACCGTAATACAGACTGCTACGAGAGATCTTTTCTGCCAACAGCCACTGCCATCTATATCAACTCTGAAGAATCTGAACTGATACATATTACAACATTCAATTTCCCTTTGGATCAATACGGTATTTCTGAATCTGAATTTTGAACTCTGGTGTGATTCGAATGTGTATGTGGATGCAAGCGAACAGGATCGCCTCAAAAGCAGGAAGCAGATTACAGCACAAGGCATTCTGGGTAAATCCAACCAAACTAGCTCACAATAAAAAGCAGTAGCACCATATACGGAGTCCATAGTCCTCCACGCAGCTGTTCAGGTTCAGGATTCGATTCTAGACCCCAGGGCATTTACTGTGCATCTGCCCTTCTTCCTGTCAGAAAACTAATAAATAAAAGGCCACTAGCGGGACAAAAACATTTTAGATGAGCTCCATTTCAGGGAAAGTAAAAAATTAACCTCATAAGGACCCGATCTAAACCTGAAAACATAAATCTAATCCTAGCTTTGGTCAATGACCGACACCACCATTTCAAATTAGTTACATGTTGTGGAAAAAAACCCATCTTAAATAAACTGCTTTTATACATGAAGATGAGCCCAATTTTTCCCCCCAATTGTAATCCAACAGTTAATTGAAGTCACGATTGCATGTTCCTTGAAATAAAATTGATTTTTTTGGTCATCTATATTTAAACGGCTTAAAGTTTTTTTTCTTGATTCAGTTTAGATTGCCAAGTCAATCAAAATTTTTATTACACCCCTTGATAAATCATTTTGATTTCAGATATTAAATTCTGAAAGTTGAATTCCTAAAGTAAGTTTCTAAAATAAAAATACAGAAAAACTTTTAACATCGTGATAAAATGTAAAGAACATCCAAAAAAAAATAAAAAATACAAGAGGCTATTCACATTATGAGGCATCAAAATGAAGTGGAAAAGCGGAATGATGAGCTTTTAACTGGATTAATCATTTATAGAGAGGACCGGCAGAGGGGAATGGGGTCAGAGGTGGTGCAGCTTCAGATGTGGTCTGCTGTCCTTAAGGATAAGCTATATAGTTTAACCTTTCCAAAAAAAAGAGGAAATTGACAGATTAACATGATCCAAGCAATGTTGCGCAAATCACACCCACTTCATGCGACTTTTTCATGTTGGTTTTGTTGAATACAGAGTGTGGATTCTGTGTGTTTTATTACTCTTTAGGTTGACTTTGGATCAATTTAGAAGAGCAGAGACCAGATGATTTCAATAGTGCATCAAAACCACTTGAGCTGTGAGATTGTTCTTTAACATTCTTCAAGCAAAGGTGGAAAAAAGTCTTTAGCATTCTACACAATGCTGGATAAACTTCTGAAACTTCATCTCACCATTTTGTCTGGTTCATTGAAAACAAAATCATTTTGTTTTGAGACTCCAAATGAATCATCTGGCATCGAATACATACTGGATTTGCAAGGTAGAGACTCGAATAACTGACCATTTGTAGTGGTAATCAAGACATTTCTTTTAACCAAAGAGCAACACTTCTTAACCGCTAATGGGCTGTTAAAGGAGGATACTAGAACATCAATAAATGCTTTTGAAATAGGAAGCATTTAAGGTTTATATATATATACAGAGAGAGAGAGAGAGAGAGAGAGAGCATACAATCTTTTCATCATCTTTCTTAGCTTTGAAAGTTAAAAAGTATTGGAGAGAGGATTTGTTGAGGAATACATGACTGCGGAAAACATTTTCCCCAGCTGGATTCAACATAGCGAATCTTTCTTGTTGCGTATTACATGAAGCTACATCATTCACTTCCCGACAGAGCGGAGTGGCCCATCACATAATTTGAACATTTCGATGTTCTGGTCGGACATTTGCCCGATGACCAGCTCAGAACCAGAGGGGAGAGCGAGGAGAGGCCCACTCTATTCAACCGATAACCTGGCAGGATTGTTGCATTATGGAAAAAAAAAAAAAAAACATAAAAGTCCTAAATAAATTAGGTCAGTAAATGTGTAAAAACCTTGAGTTCTAGGCTGGACATCAATCAGCCGTTTCCATGGTGCATATTTACATTTATAAGGGTTTAGCGTAGCGATGAATTCAGGCTACTCCGACAGATCTTCCCTGATTTAACACGACACCTGATCTTGCCAGCAGATTTGTCCTCCGTGAAAGGATAAAACTCCTCTTGCTGCGCCTCCATCAACTCTAACCAGGTCAGTCACCGACTGACTGTTTAGGAATTGGCACACGGATTTCTCCTGAGCTAGAAACGTCTGACTCCCGTCCTCGTCTGACCCCGCTAGAACGACAAATGTGACAAATTCAAGTGACAAATTCATAATGTGAAAAATTTAATAAAAATAGTATGACTTATCCTCCATCTTAAATGAGTCAGTGTGGTTTGGAGAAACCATGGTAATGTAAGCTGTAACATAAATGTGCTAAATTTGACAGAGGATTTTTAGAAGTGAGGTTGTGTGAAGTCATCCGTATTAGTTCCCTTTCCTGTAGTCAAAGTATTTTATATTAGAGTTTAGATGAAAGAGTTGTGGAAGGCTCTTCAAGTAGATCTCATATTTTAGCTGATTCTGGTCATTTAAAAGGAATTTTCACCGCAAAACTTTCACATGCCTTTGGCACTGCGATGTTAGAGTTCATCTGCCTGCATTTCAAAAGTGATTGCTGGCAAGTTTTTTGTTTTTATTTCCCCCACAGCTGAACAATTTCCATGTTCACCAAAGGTAGACTGTGAGCTGTAGGCCTGTTCAGACACCTGGCTGCAACTCAATCTCCAGGAAACTGCAGCATCGCAAAAAAAAAAAAATAAAAATCAAAGAGAGGGCAGGATGTCACTTGAAAAAATGTCAAATCCAAAAGTTTACAACACTTCTGGTAGAATCAGGAGCAATACAGCAGCAGCTAATGGCTAGATTATGGTGTTTTATGATTGCTTTTCAGACATTAAAAAAAAATGTAAGTGATATCTTTTCATATCAAAGTTGCATGCTGTATGTATTATTTTTTTAAAGTGATATTTTAAATCAGCTAGGGCGCTAGCTAGAGCTAACTGTTAGCTTTACACTGATCTAAGGATTGTTTTTAAGCAAACTCTGAAACTATCTTTGTTTACAAAGAGAATCCACATTTGAGTTTGCGATCGACATATTTTCTTAAAAAAAAAAAAAAAAAAAAAATTTGGTTAAGAGCAGCCAGCAAAAAGTTTGAATAAATAAAAATTCCAGCGTCGGCCCTATGTCAGCTTCCTGTAAATCAGATCATTCCATTTGCTGCGAGCTATGGTTTTTATAAGGACCTTTTGGTATGGTGCACAAGATAGTCTAATGCAAACTGAAGCACGGCTCCTACGGTTTCTAATTTTCTTCATAGCCTACAGAACATGTCGCGTCATTGTCTTCCAACCACAATAAATCTCTGCCTAGACATTCATTTGCCACCGTCTCCTTTGACCAGTCAGTTGTTGCTCTGCAGTGGCTACAAGCCTGGAAAAAGTTGTGATTACAACCTCTGCTAGTTAAAAAAATAAAAGAGAGAGAGAGAGAGAAATGAGAGGAGGGTTGCTTGATGTCGAGTCACCCAAAACTCCCAACACACATCTAGAAATAAAAGCAGCTTTTGATCATTTGGGAACTTATCAGATCCCATCTCACTGCCTGAAACGAAGCATGGCTGTTGCATCATGAGACCTTCGGTTCCATCAGAATCCCTGCTGTAAAAACGGCTAAATGAAGCAGATTCAGACCCCTGGAACCATTTCATTCCTTCCTGCTCGCCGTCATAAATAAATATTTCATACTTCATGGCTGATGTACCACAGTTGCTCTGTGTCATACCCATAAAAAAATGAAGTCAGCTGGGGGAAAAAGAAAAAAAACAAAAAAACCTTGATTGAACAAAAGAAGCCTGTATGTAGAGTCATATCTGGGCAATAAAAGCTGGTTTGACTTTAATTCTGTACAACCCAGACTTCACTCTCTAAAACCAATTACCTAAAAATCACATTTTTATTATTATTCATCTCCAAATCCAGCTGATTCAAATGAGCCCATTCATACTTCCGCTGTACACACACACACACACACACACGCACGCACACATATACGCACACCTAATGCGGGACTAAAGCGCACTGGCACACCAACAACAGCCCCAACTGAATACGGCGGTGCCGTTTGGCGCAAAGGATGCAAGGCCCTGCAGGATTGCGCAAAAGTGCCTCCCGGTGCACATCCGTCCTTTCCACTGGTTTAACGGGCCCTGCGCATGTTTGTCACACAAACTTCCACACTGGATGCCAATAAAAGGGGACGAGGAGAGCGCGGCGATCCGAACGTGATCTGAATCCTCAACCATCTCTCTATAAATAGGTGAGGCAGGAGGATGGGCTCAAAGTGGGGGGTTTAGAAGAATGAATGGGATAACAGGGTGGAAATTTAAAAAAACAAATTAATTAATTAATTAATTAAATAAAAAGCTTACTCCTTAATAGCTGTCTACAAACCAGAAAGGCTTTTATTTTCTTTTTCTGTATTGCTTTCAAATCAAAGATGAAAAGCGCAGCTTGGCGAGTGAGGATGGAGTGAGGGAACGCATCCCCATCCAGAGCCATCTGACGCCTGGTGCTTCCAAGTCTCTCTTCGGGTCTCCGAGACTGTTCCCCCCCCCCACACACACACACACCCCACACACCCCTTCTTACATCCAGTTTACTCCACCCCTTCCCCCGACCAAAAGAAAAAAAAAAAAAGAAAAAAAAAACTTGCACACACCAACACGACACCATGGAGCAGACCTGGACCCCCGCAATGATAATCAATTTAAAAGAAAAAAAATGCAACATAAAAAATAAATAAGCATCCAGGAGTCCGTGTCCTACCTTCTCAATCCGGAGTTGACGCTTCGTAGTTTAGTAGTAAAACGGCTCTTCTTGCGATGCGAGCAAGTAGAAGGAGTAAAACCAGGAGGCGGTGGAGGAGGAGTGGTGGCGGAGGTAAAGCCCGTAGTGGGGAACGGTAATGGAGACGCAGGGAGCTCTTATACGCCAGTCAAGACAGCGTATCCAACCACCGAGACGCACAAAGGGAGGGAAGAGTAGTCCGAATTCCCATGCACACTGGGTTGTTTCTTCTTTTCTTTTTTTTACCACCCCTTATTTGTTTCTCTTATCTTTTGCTCTTCTTGCCTACTCCTCGTTTCCATGCAGCGCGACCTGAGTGACCTGTATGATCGGATGACCAGAGCGGCGCTTCATCAGCAAACCCGCATTAGCTGAGAGGAGGCGCGCGGCGCAGCGGACCTCTTCCTCATTCTTCCCTTCCCGGTTCTCCCGGCTCCGCGAAAAGAGAGAGGAGGAGAGCGAGAGTGTGTGTGTGCGTGTGTGCGCGCGCGTGTGTGTGTGTGTGTGTGTGTGTGTGAGAGAGAGAGCGAGTGTCTGTGTGTGCGCAGGTCTCTTTCGTCTGTTCCTTCCTCTCCTTCTCTCACACACACACGCGTCTGCACGCACACACTCCGAGGATCAGTTCACCCTCCGCCCTCCATTCTTATTTCCTCCCCCTTCCCGTGTTGTAGGAGCCTCTGCCTCACTTCTCAGTCAATATGTCCCCTCCCCGGATTCATGTCCCATCGCAGGTTTTTAGTATCAGTCTACTGCTTTCTTCGAGAAACCCAATGCAATGGCCCAATTTATTATTATTTTTTTAAGCAGTCGTAATTTAGAGCAACGCTTATGTGATTAAAAGCGACCCAAGTCTGGTTTTTATATAGTCGTTGGGGGTTACGCTCATAAAAAGATACACAAAAAGAAAATTGCAGCCACAAATCTTAATTCAATTCGGTTAATTGTTGAAAGCTACCTTTCACTGACATTTTTTAAGCCGTCCATACCCCTTTACGAAGCTGCATTTCATATCGCGAGTAAGAAGGTCCAATTTAAAAAAAAAAAAAATGGCAAGAAACACAAATGAGTCTGAAAAAAATACTGATATTCAAATCAAGGGCTTGCAGAATGTACTATTCTGGTTTGTTCATCCTCAAGATAAACAGAACTTCACACACATTTAGCTCTCTGCTGTATTAATGTTTGCTTCATGTCTTAAACTTTGTATCCCAAACCCAACATCTTGCTTTACTCAAAACGATGCGCAAACATTACCGACAAGCTTTTGTTGAAAAATAAAAACCAAGCTAACAAGTTAATGTACCCTCTGTATTTATCATGGAAAATTGGTCATTTGTTCCTGTTGTAGGAAAGTGGAACTCATTTTAAAGCTTTTATTTATTTCTTGCCATTTTTATACTTACAGAAAATGTAAGCTACACTCTTACCAGCTAATTGACTCACAACACCTGCAAAGGATTCCTGAATTCCTAAAAAGGTTTCACTCTGGGTCAGTCGGCTACACAAGCTAACTGGACAGATGTCCAGAAGACAGTCAGACCCCTTTCACAAGGAGGGCAAGTCACCAAATATCATTGCTACAGAAGTCGTCCAGAATGCCAAATCCAAGCATCCAAAGTTGATGGAAAATGTGTCGTAGCAAAAGATGGAACAACAGGCATAAATTATCTTGGGAATGTTACCTAGCAAAATCCATTAAAGAATTTGGGGGAGTTTCGTGAAGAGTGGACGGGGTCTAGGGTCAGAGCATCAAGAGTCTACACATTGGCTGCTAATGTTTTGTTCCCTGTGGCAAGTAAAGCCTGAACCAACATCACAGGCATTTTAACTGCCTGTGATGTTGATGCTCACTGGTTTTTATACAAAAAAAACCCTCCATTCTTAATTTTTTCAGATGAAAGTTTGCATCTTATTTGGAAATTGTGATCCAAGAGTCTAGAGCAGTGGTCCCCAAACTACGGTCCACATTTGGTCCAGCCCCCTGAACAATACCAGAGAGTATTCAGACTTTTTTTCATTTACCATATTTTCCGGACTATAAGCCGCTTATATGTGGATTTTTCTTCAACCACCAGGGGGCTCTTTAGCAGGAAGTTAATTTTTGGAAGTCAAAATTGGAAATAAAAGAAGAAAGCGCCCATTAAAACAGAATTAGGTTTTAACAGGGAATTGAAATTTGAGAATGTTATTGATCAGTTAAAAAGCATTGAGGGGAAAAAGAAGATTTTTTTTTTTTTTTTTTAAATAATACTGGGATCATTATGACAATTTGAGGTATAGTTATTAGCACTAGCGGAACAAGTCAGCGTCGGGCCGGGGGGCGGGGCCAATTACCGGGCACCTAACCAATCACCGGGCCCCTTATGTGGAGTGAGACTGAAACTGTTGAAAGGGGGTGTGGGGGGTGTTTAACATTAAATACACCCTTCTCAACAGGCGAGGGCACACTTTCTCTGTCTATAATCACATATTTTGATGACTTGAAACCATTCCTCCCTCCCTGGCACCTCCAGGCCCGGGCCCCATCCGGCCGGTTTGGGGGGCAGCAGCCCCCCCAGCCTCCCCTATAGCTCCACGCCTGGATATTAGGATCCAGTAGATGACAGTAGTGCAACAATAATGGATGCAAGCTGCTGTTGAAATCTAAAGAAGAAGAAGAAGAAGAAGAAAGCGCCTATTTTCATTTAGCACATGCTAGTAGCAAACGAAGGATCAGCACTTTTACTATTACAGTTACCGTTCTGAAACTACTGTAATCAGTTCAGCTAAATCTAAACTTGTCAACTTTTTCTTTTTCAACCCTAATAAATATGATATTAAATTGACCTGTTATTACTCCAATTTTGGGTGTCCGCCTCCCTCTGCTGCTGCTGCATCGTTGTGGAAAACCTGGAGCGGCAGAGATATCTGAGGCTTATATGTTTACTGGTTAAAAAAAAACAAAAACAAAAAACTTTGGGGTTGTGGCTTATAGTCCGGTGCGACTCATAGTTCAGAAAATATTGACTATAATCCTTCCTGGATTTCTCCTGTGAAGAACCCAGAGAGGGCCATTGATTGTGCTTTCTGGAAAACAATACATTTTTACATTTAGGCACTCCAGCAATCGTCACACTTTTTCTGTTACAAACTGACTCCAGCCCCCCAGCAGAGAAGGGAAAAGTTATGTGGCCCTCACAGGAAAAAGCTTGGGGACCCCTGGTCTGGAGGAAGATTGGGGAGGCACAGAATCTACATCGATTGAACTTCATTCTGATGTTTCCACAGTCGTTGGTAACTTGTCGCAGGTCCATTAATGTTTTGGGGTCCACAGTCACCGTGGCAATCTTTCGTCATATTTTAAAGCACTCCACGCTTTCCTCTACAGACAAGCTGTATGGAGATGCTGATTTTCTTTTCTAGCTTGGACTTGGCACCTGCACAAACTGCCTAATATACCAAAATCTTTTTAAATGGCCATTGTGTTCCTGCTCTTGATTGGCCAGGAAACTTCCCTGCCCCCTATAGAAAATCTGTGACCTATTAAGAGGAAGGATGAGAGACACCAGACCCAACAATGCAGAAAATCTGAAGGCGGCTATCAAAACAATTTGTGCTTCCTTTACAGCTACTCAATGCCACACTGCATTGATGCAGTGACTCATGCAAAAGGGAGCAAGCTCAACCAGGTGGTGACTGCATAGAAATATATACTTTCTAGAAGTTTAAAATATCCAATTTTAATGATGTTATGCAATGTTGTAATTTCAGAAACAGTGTTGTATGTTTATAATCTGTAACGACTGACGGATATTAAAGGCGGGCTTCCTAGCAAAGGGACAACTGTACATTTTCAAAGTAAGAAAAGCTCTCTTTAAATCAAGGTGTCCTTCACAACTCTCATAATTTATTATGAGAATATTATTAATAATAATATTCCCATAATGACTACGTGAAATATCTGCATAACTTTGATAACCAATTGGGGGATAAACATGTAGATGCTACAAAGAGTTTATTCAAATTAATATGGAGTTCAGAGTATAATCCTTTCACCACATCTCACTTTAAGGTCTATGTAGATAAACTTGTCAATGAATGAATGAATATACTTTTAATAATCCCAAAGGGAAATTCTCAAGACGATAAACTGGTGATTCAACACAAAGTGAATGTGTTTCAAGACTTTAGAGTCGTATTCATTTGCACTTTTGCCACATTTTGTCATATTGCAACCTCAAGTTTTAGAGCATTCTGCTGGAAATTTTGATTGATTTTTGACAAAACAGAATAAAATTACGAAATAAAAGACACAGTTTAGATGTCTCACAACTTAAAAATGCGGCACAGATATGTATTCACCCTCTTCTACTCCGATGCTCTAATAAAATCCATTGCAAGAAATCGCCTTCACGAGCAACCCAACTAATAAAGTGAGTTTAGCAGTGTTTATTCTCAGTATAAATTGTACTTCTGGGTGAGACGAAGCATTCAAGAGGCTGCTATGACATGTTGGACACCAGTTCAACTTTTCAGAGGTTTCCCACGGGTTAGTCTGGGAAACAACAGGATCCAGCAAAGCCTTATAGAGTCAGCATGTGCCAAAAACAGCTGATAAAAGTTACTGCCATGTTTCAGGTGTGGAAACATTCGAAAAAAAGCCAACGGCGACCATGGCCTGTTTTAGATGAACAAAACTGTTGTAGTTTCAGCAAAATTGTGTGTTTACAAAGGCGGTCCATATCTGCTGATCCGAAGCAACACTTTACCAAAGTAATTCATCAAAACTTGACATCTGGTGATGTCACCATACTACCTCTTTCCTTCCCCTTGTTCATAAAAGCCATTTATGATTTCAATTTGTAAATAATGAAAAGAATAAAAACTTGGTTCATATTGAAGCCGTGTTACTTTTTTGTTTTTTTTTATGTAATCTTCTCATCCCATCTACCCGCTTCGGTGTTGATGTGTTTTTTTTTTTTTAGGGGTGGCTGTAACGTGCCTCCTGGGTGGTTTGTGAGAACACTCCGGCTGGCTTCAGTGTGCTTTACAAGCTATTTTTCCTCATTCCATGCGCCGAGGTAGCCGACACTTTTGGCCACATTTTATTTAACACATTCTTAAATCCATATAAGGCCACATTAAAAAGGAACACAGTCATTTCACAAGCAGCAGAGATTTCACCAAAGTGTTTCCCCCCCACCCCACTTATCAAAACAAAACAAAACAAAAAACTACAAGAGAACCACAAAAATGTAAGCAGAAGGCCTTTGGTGGAAAAAAAAAATGCTTCCTGAGAATTTTGATATTTTTAACCTCTAAACAAGAAAGCAGCTGCAAAAGCAGCACCAACACGGATCGCTTCTGGAAGTCACCTCTAACTGCGCCGTCATGTGCATTTAGAGTCAAGGTAAACATTTCCGCTGTACAAAACTTGCTGCCTTGAAATATACAAAACTTTTGGACGTTTGGATGACCTATCAATTTTAATGGAACTCATTGATTTACAATCACTATAAGATTTTAGTTATTCATTTGCTTGGTTATGCAACTGGAAGAAAAGCCACCTCCTCCTAGTTTCTTGTTAAATGTCCAGACTTGTGTGGACATTGAGTCATGGCTACAAATCCTCAGGCATATATCTAGGATGTGTGCAACTCTCACATCCTAGATATATTTCGAAAGCAGTGACACTCATATGTGTCACTGCTTTCGAAATATCGCATCAATATGAGCCCGATAACAGTACCATTCAATCTCATACAGCGCTGCAAGCGTCCTGTGTGGACTGATAAACACTTGTGCACTTGAAAAGATGTTTGAGAAGAATGTAATCTGACCACCTGGAACAGATATCGTCCTTAAACACCAAATTAAGCAGCACCCCTGATCCATTGCTACGAAGATTGCAATAAAAAGGTAACACAACTTAACGTTTCACCAAAACCGCAGCATTTAGATCAACGCAAGTCGTTTTTTCAGTACACCAACATACATGGCAAAGTAGAAAACAGTGTGGCAGTGGATTTAAGTCAGCCATTGGATGACATCAAAAAGGCAAATAAGAAAAAAAAAAATCCTATTCAAGGAAGAACAAAGTTTTTTTTGGCAACAGCAAGAGGTCAGATACAACCTGATGCCCAGCCTGGAAATCAAAGCCTCCAGATTCTTTGACATTTCCTGTTCATCCAGATGTTCCTTTTCCATGTTACTCACACATTGTCACTGGTGAATCTGTAAGGAGGGAATTTCAGGTATGTTCTAGCTCAAGCTCCGCCCCCTTTTATTAAATCAACATCAAACAGTCATTTTCCATTTTGATGTGGGAGACCTTCAAAATTTAGGTCAGAAACCCCCCCCCCCCCCATACAAAACAACCCAAAAAAAAAAAAAGACGATGCATAAACTCATTTGATATGTTGGCACATTTAGACGATTTTGTGTTCATGTTTAAAATGCTTTCACTCTCTTAAGCTACAATCACAAATTCACAATGCAAGCATCATTAGAAAGTTTCATTTCAAATCAAGTTATTCATTTAAAAATTAGACATCTGTTTTATGCAGTTTTATTCAACTTCTTTGCTGGTATCCCAAGGTCATGCAACACGGATTTTCTGGAAAAATCAAAAACAAATTAACTGCATCTAGGTCGTCTGTGTCACATCAGAATTTATCTTTATGAAGAAAAGAGTCAAGAAAAGAGACAAACAGCAGGACTCACCTCATCGATATCAGTTTATCAAGCAAACAGAAAACATTAACGCTCTAAACAGGTCACACACTGTGTAAGCCAAAAAAAAAAAAACATTCAAGCATAACTACTGCAGCCAAAGCAAAACAACGCAGAAAGTCTGGGAAGTTTCACTTCCCGCTGGCTTCTCTGGAGGTAATTTTGAATGAAGAACAGCTGGCCTGGCAGGTCTCCGAGTCAGGTGACCACAGCGGGAAGAAGACAAAGGGAAACTGAGAGTGTGCTCACACTGACCACACTGACCACAAGTTGACTCAGCCTTTCTTTATCTGTCGTAGTGAGATCTAGATAATCTGGTCAATGTGGAATAAATCAGATCGCACTTAGAAAAGTATTGCAGATTGTGATTTATAATCTACACAACAGGGGACTCAAATTAACAGGACTCCACAAAAGGTCAGATGTAACGCGTCCAACTCCTTTACAAACCCTGAGCAGCACTAACTTTGATATCACAACTTGCACACGGATACTCAAACCTGCAGCCAGCTTCAACCAAAAGTAATTAAGTTTTAACTGCAGAATCAGTCCTATGGTTGGTTGGATCAACTTCTTCAAACATGTTTTATATGAAAATGAGAAACAAAATTATTGGTATGCCTCCAGTTAGTTCTGTTTTTTATTTAAAGCTACTACACAGAAGTGTTTGTAAAATAAAATAAAAAGTCACTTTATATATAATTTTCATGAATAGGATAACATGTCTTGACTGTATTTTTCTATTTTGCTGTAAATCAGGGTTTAATTTACAACGAATCCACCATCCTAAAAAGACATTTCAACTCTGGTGACATCACAGAAGGTACAAAGAGACTAAGAAGAGTTCCCTTCAGACATCCATCTCAAATCTTCTCGTTCCTTTTTCTCATTTATTCATGTTTTTAATCAAATTCCTCCATTAAAGGTGTTTACTTGTATTCTATATAAATTCTTTACTATAGAATACAGCAGTTTTTTTTTGTTGTTGTTTTTTTTTTTTTTCTGCTCCTGGAAACCAAATTTTCCAGAGGAACCTTTCCGGGGAATTAATACAATTTTTTTAAATCCTGTGGTGGAAATGTACACATCTGTTTTTATGTGATGAAAACTACACAACTGAATAGTATCCAAGGTGAATGAATCAAACTCATCAGCAAAAAAAAGAGGATGCCTTATTTTACTATTAAGTTAAGGTTTAATAATGATTCATCTAGAAACAAGAGAAAGAAATATTAAGGGAAAAAAAGTAATGTGGAGTGTCTGATCACTCCTTTCAATTGCACTTCAGTGTCTCCTAGTGATATTTGCATCCCGGCGAAGGGAATCGTGAGAGACGCTCCCAGATCCTCCAGAGGTCCCACCTTTCTGCACTGCATTATGGTGAAATGATATCCAGGTCATGGGAGAAGATGATGAATAGCAGCCTGAGACGGGCGAATTCCTGAGCACAGAAACATTCTCAGAATGAGAAAACGGGGTCTGAGGTCCGCTGTGTGTGAGACAGAGAGAAGACATGCTGGCATTCTGCATAGTTAGGGAGAAGGAGACAGGGTGGCATCATCGCAGAAACGCCAAGATATGTCAAGAGCAGCGAGGCACCGCAGACAAGCCTAGCATAACTCAACAGGGGAAGTCAAAACCGTTCATCCCGGGGAAGCTCGACTGGGCTGACAATCGTGTCCTGGTAAAGGGCCTGGTAATCAGGCCACCGGTGAGGACAACAGACATGGTGACTGTAGCTTTTTAGCAAAATGCCCAGATTTTTAACAGACAATGCAATTGCTTTGGACAACCGAGCAAAGTGAAAAAGGACGGAGGATCCTGCAATCTGAGCAGAAGCCTCTGACAAGGTTAGAGGGAAAGTTTCACAAGCACATAGTAGGCAGCACAATGATGCGGTTCAGAAGTTAAAACTTGTCATTCGCAAACTTGTAGGCAGCGGATCCAAAATGATGGAAGAGTGCCTGTACCTGGGGAAAGGATGCAATCGAGGTCAGTACATGAACAAAACCCCCAGAGATTCTTACAGGATGACGATCAACACAATATCAACGCAAACATACAAAAAGATGAATAATACGATCACATTATGATATTAATTTGCATTGTCGCAGTGGAGGTTTCAGCTGTAGAAATCTGAAACGGCTGCAATGCTTCAGCGAGAGCTTTTCTTTTGTTCTTTTCTTAGCTGAAGAAATAAAATTTCTCAGCCCTTCAGATGTTTTTTTAATGAGTTATTTTATTTATGAGGTATTTTATTTGACCCCAGTCATCTATGTGATCTTAGAGTAAATTTAGTCGGCCCGCCTCTCCTGGGAAGGTTCATCAGCGTTCCATGTTTTCTTCATTTGTGGATAATGGCTCCCGCTTTGGTTTGCTGGAGTTCCAAACAGAGTTACTCTGATTCTCATCTGTTGTCAGATCTGACCAGAATGTCAGACAGGTTCTATCTAAAAAGACAGAGCCATGTTGGTTTTGCTAGCTTTTTCACTTAATGAATGAAAACTGCACAGTGTTTCTGTTGGTAGGAACATCGCCTTGTGGCAAGAAAGTCCCATTCCTGGGTTTGAATCTCAACCTCGGGTCTTTCTGCATGGAGTTTGCTTGTTTTCTCCATGTTTGTTTTATTGGTCTCTAAATTGTCTCTGTAGCTGTGTTTCTACTATAAGTGTGTGCAAAACCTTGTTGATATTCTGCTGAAATTGAAAAACCACAATTTCTCAACTGCTGTGTTTCTGTTAAATAAGAAAGTTTTAAAACACGTGAATAAGTGTGCTCACGCGACAAGTCATTAAAACAAATATGCTGCGCCATGATCATTCAACTACTTCCTGTCGTCTTCTTCGTGGTTTGAGCCAGTGGCAACATCCGGTGGTGGAACATGTGACTTGTACGATGCGAAAAAAAAAAAAGTGTTCCCATTGCAGTTTTGTGAAATAAACCGATTTTGACAGGGCAAAAAACAAAACAAAAAAAAAAAACTACCTCATCATGACAGTTTTGTTGAAATTGGCGTGTTTCCATTAAGCACATCTATTTTTGAAATGTGGCAGCTTTATGTTCAGTGGGAACAGAGCGAGCTCCAACTGCTTGGTGATCCTGTAAGGACAAGCAGGTGAAGACAACAAACAGATGAACGTAAACATCATTTTGACTTTACTCATGTCTGTTTGAAATTTAGGATGGGGTTAGGGTTAAAAAGCAAACGGAGGAAAAAATTGCTGTGCAGAAAATACAGCTTTCAAAGCAGTTTGTGTTTCCAAATCATGTTAGAACTACTACACCACAAGGCAAGTAAATAAAAGCAAAGTGGATTAGTGATTTCAGAGTCTTGTCTCATCCCTGTGACTTCTCCTCACTCATCCAGTCCAGCCGCTTCATGAGGAGTTTATCACATAGTTCTCCTGAAAACCCGTGAAGGTAAAGGCTCAGGGCGTTGGGAGAAACGATTTATGAAGAAATGCCAAACATGTAGATGAAATGGAGGAACATATTTGGGGTTGCAGACAGAAAATGGTCCCAAAATGACAGATGAGCAGAAGGGCAGGAGTAAAACCAAGAGGACAGTTTGGACAATTGCTTTTATTCAGTTCGTTTTGGGGTTCTTATTCAGGTAAACGTTTTTGGCTCTGCTCGGAAAAAGCAAGCAGACGTAGCTATCTGTTGAAAGTCTGAGACTTCTGACGTTTTTCCCTATTAATTTGCACGCTTAGTTTATCAGCTTACTCACTAATTTTACCCAGAGCTTCATTATAAATGACAACGTTTTAAATTAGCTGAGGAAAAATTGATTGAAATAAAGAACAAGACGGTGGGGGAAGGAGAAAGAGATTCAAAACTGGAGGAGGGTAAAGGTTCATGGCTGTCAATTGAGAATTCACAAGACTTGCAGCACAGAATGCCTCCTTAGAGCACAACCATTATCTCATCTGTCAATCAGACATTTTTGCTGCTGACAACACAGGAGCTCAGCAAAATAAGCGTGTGGGGGGGGGAAAGAAAAAAGCTGAAGATCATTTAGCTGGAAAGCATGAGCAAGGGTGCAGTTAAAAAAGCACATTCTCTGCCAGCTTCAGCATCTTGCGTCATGTTTCCAGAGACGATTTCTTATACAATGAATCACTGCATGTCATTAAGGCAAAGCTTTTGTGACAGCCTAAAAACTTTACCCGAATTTGTCTTAGAAAAAAAATGAGAAAACAGCCTCGCTTTAATCATACATTTCAATTTAAACCTATTTTTCTTAACCATCTCAGTAAACAAATATTTTAAACATAATAATTTAAAAATACTGTTTCTTGCAGGAAAACGCTAAGACCGTGACAGTAACAAAACTAGGGGCGTAACGGTACCTAAAACTCAAAAGACGAGACGAGACATGATATTGAGTTCACAAGATTTTAAATTCTCTCAACAAACTTTCTTTTTCTGACTTATTTTTATGTCTCCTGACCGTAGGACAGTCCTTCCCCGAGACAGCAGTCACCGCAACGAGACATAAGGTCGTGTTTTAACATCGCAAGATCTTGTACCGGCAGGTTTTGTTACACCCTTTGTGGCAACAAAGTTTGAACACGGAGAGGTTTGGTTTTCTTTGCTCTTTAAGCCGTTTGTTTTAAGGAGCAGGCTGGCATCGTTGCAACATTAATGTTTACTCTGGAGATACACATCAGCCAGTTCTGTACACTGTCTTGTTCATCTTAATCACAGGAAATATTTGCTTGCAGAAGAAGTATGTAGCCCACTAACAAACATGCTGAACCATGGCGCTGCTTAGAGGCCAAAGCTGGGTGCACATCTAGGAGAAGGAGGGACAAATGTACAGGGCACACAGAGTCATGATTTACCGTGCCCTGTTCATGAAAGAAATGCTATCAGGAGAGAGAGAGTGACTGCGCATGTCTCTATTTAGTCTCTTCATCCCAGTCTTTCAAAAATCAATAATAGTTGTTTTGTTTGTTTAGCTTTACTTTCTTAGAGAAAAGTGAGTTTTACATTTTCATTCCTGTAAATTCAACAAAAACATAGTAGCTACTGAGCTTGCCAGTGGTGACTGTCAAGGTAAAAAAAAAAAAAAATCCTACAATCCAGTTTGTCGATATTTGTCCCTCTCAGAAGACTCAACTGTTTAGGGACCGTTTAAAGAAATACCAAGGTGTTTTGAGCTTCATAAAAAAAAAAAAAGTGGCTCCCTGCGAAAAGCAAACGCTTCCTGCAGCTGGCTGGTCGCACAAGCCATCTATCATGTGCATGTCACTCCCTGGATCTGCGAATCTGGCTTGCCTCTGTGCAGGTCAGCTCAGGCAGGCCGGTGACTTTGCTGAGTCAGAAGCTTAAAGCAGGAAGGTTGACCTGGAAGCCGCTCACTGGGTCGGCCCTTTTGATTTCGACGATGGCGTTTGCCGAAATGTAACGTTGATTGCATGTTTCACAATTAGTGACTGTATTCAGTTTTCATGACGTAAAGCACGATCAGCTGAAAATATGCTACAAATAACCTTGACTTGACTTTTACAAAACACTTGGAGACACCAAGAAAGTACATTAAATCAGCTGTGTGAAACTTAAAAGTGTCATTTCATGACAGTGTAATACAAGACAGATAATCTGTGAAGAAAAACCAACCTGAGCTCCTCTTCCTTCTCCTGGTGCCCTCTGGCTTTACTGATTGCAGAAACAACCAATCAGAACCAGGAGGAGGGCTTTAGCGCTGTCCATCATTCTCATGCTCCCCCCACCCACAGCTGGTTCACCACAACACAGCCTGCCACGAATGCTAAGGCTAGTTAGCATGAGACCAACAATCGAGGTTAAACGGTTCTCCTGTAACGGTAAGCTGTTCCTCCACAATTAGCAGCAGGTACAAGATGGCGATTGACATTGCTATGACTCTCTTGGCTCTGACTGGTTACTTTTGACCAATCTGATTCTCCTGCAGCCGCAGCAAGTGAATGACCTTGATTTTTTTATTTTTTTTTTCATAGTCTATGCGTCTCACACCATTCTGTACCGACATGATGAGAGTTTTAAAGAAAAATACATATTTGTGTAAAAGTCACACACAGCAGCTTTAATCCAGTCTTGAATCATTTATTCGAACAGGCTGAGTGGACGACCACCTGAACACCACACACCTAGTTTTCCGTCTCCAGAAAACCAGGTCAGTGAATGTAGTTGTCGAACTCTGGCCAAGACAAGCAACTGGTTTCATATCAGCCTGCTGCAACATAACCCATCACCATCTGCATGCTGGTCGACTCGGCGACAGTATTCTAGGAAATTCATGTTTTCCCTGGTTATTGCCACATTTCAGGGCCGAATGAGATTCTCAGCTGTATTTCAGCATCAGTTATTGTTATGGAGATTTCTCCGCAACTAAACCCATTTAGAGTAGACGCCAGAGAGCTGATGTTAAATTAAGTTTGTCACTGTGCCACCGCCACCTGCCAGCCCAAAGCTGTCATCTCGGGGGAGACACTAAAAGGGTTTTGAGTTATTGGAATAGATACAGGGCTCGCTCCAGATCAGGCTATTGAGTTTTTATGGATCCATAATGCTCCAATATAGCTTTTACAAACTATTCTTTTTTTTTTTTTCCCTGTCATCAGTTAAACACAATGTCGACTGCATTTACTTTTTTTTTTTTTGTCATGTCTTTCAGGGAAATTGCTGACAAGATGAATTATTGAATGCCCGGCTTCTACTGTCGAACGATTGTTATTGTCGGCCGTCTCGTATTTTGTCAGTGTTGTCTCGAGTCTGTTGAAGGTTTTGGTGTCAGTTCCGATAAATATGAGTTACTGTCATCTATAGAAGGTAGACACTATTTTGAGTTTTGAAAAATATTGAAGTGGTTATGAAATGTCAGCTTGCTAAAGTAGATTTCTGAGCTGCACCTTTTGTTTTAGGGATTATATTTTAAAGGGTTAAAGTGGCTCTGCTGCTAAAAGCTTGCGCTTCGGGCTCTTTTCACCTTTTGTTCTTTTCACATTCTGAAAAATTTAACTAATTGGACAGTTTGCCTTTGTTTAAAAAAAAAATCCAGTCTTTACCTTAATGGATTTTGAATATTACACTAAAATGGTGTTACAGGTTGAGATTTTGATTTATGTCCCAACTGCTGAATGTTTTTTAAAAAAAAAAATGCACACTCACTCACATCTGTGCACGACGGTATGCATTTTGTTAGCAACGCTGAGATGCACAGCAATGCACAAAAACCCCGAGGGGGAACTGTTCTGTCTTGTTAGGAAACGTTGCTCCAAGTGCCACCTGCAGCTCAGTTTTAAGCTTAAAGCTATAATGCTATGGTACAAAAACAGCCACTAATGACTTGTTTGTCAAACCATGAATGTGATTCATTAAATTACGCGTGCTACGAGATTTTAACTGTTTGTTTTGTCTGCGTTAATTTAAGTTTAATTCTGTGCCAAATCGCTGCTAAAGGGCACTTCAAATAGTTAAAGAAAGACCCAACAGCTTTGTATAGCAAAATGTTTTCCCTAAAGCAAACACCTAGCGACAGCTGGGAAGATTAAGAAAAAGAAAAAAAAAATGACGGGCAAATGTGTGTACCTGTCTGGACATCAGTAAGGCTGTTTAGCGCATGGATAGCGATGTTTTTCTACTGCAGTGGGACGTTAAGACTGAGCTGAGCAATGAACGTCTTCAGCAGTAAAATGGTGAAGACATTAAAAAGGTTGCTTTGCAGTAAGAAAAACAACATGACGGCAGTGCATCCGACCAGAAATTTCTTCTTTTATCAAACTAGAGTTAACCTCTTAAAGGTGTGTTTAAGTTTTTTCTTTTTTTTTTTTTTTACATATTTGTTAAAACTGTCACTATTTCATGACAGTATAATATGAGACGAATAATCTGAAAAGATCGAGCTCCTCCACCTCCTCCCAAAGCTACTGTTGCCCCGCTTCCGGTCAAAAACAATAAATCAGACTCAGGAGGAAGGTCTTAGCACTGTCAATCACACCTGTGTACACGCCGCTAAAATGTGCTAATGGCGGAGGAACAACTTACCATTCCAGGAAAACCTCTTATCGGTGGTCATGCTAACTAGCATGAGCATCCACAATTGAGAAGTAGCAGAGAGCAAGGGGAAGAGTGTAAGCAGCACGTACACGAGCTTGACTGACAGAGCTGAGACCCTCGTCTTGGCTCTGATTGGTTGTTTTTGACCGAGCTGTGTATTTCTGTCGTTAACTCTGGGAACACTGGGAGAAAAGGAGCCTGTTTTTGTTGTTGTTGTTGTTTTCACAGATTATCTGTTTCAACCTATAATGTCACAACATAGTAGCAATTTTCAGAAATATGTAAGACCTTTTTTTTTTTAAACTACAAACCCCAGCTTTAACTGTCACCCAAAAAACACTTTACATGCGACTCAACGGGTCCATGAGGACACCGGTGTCCTGATGACAGTTAAAGGGTTAAAGAGAGGAGATAAGAATTATTTACATCTTCATATTAAGATCATCAATCCTGCCAGTAAATGTTGACTGAGCACCACCAGTGATGTGCGTTCACACTCTGTAAGCAAACAAAAGGGCAATGAACACAAACATTTATTGTCAGGGAGGATAACACTAAAGCAATCTAAACACAAAAGAATCAATAATTCTTTGAAAACTGCTGAACTGCTCTCTCTCTCTATATATATATGTAATATATATATAATGTGTGGAAGGAGGCTCTAATATATTTCCATGGACACACACACGCACAATACTGATACATCTATATTGATTGGAGGATGGGATGGAAGTGAGCAATCTTGCCAAAAGGAACATTTACAAAGAACGCTGAGTCACTAGCACACACACGCGCGCCCACCACCCCCCCCCCCCCGACATGCACACACACACGCGCACACACACACACACACACCACACACACACGAGAACTGCCTAAGTTTTGATGCAATGTAGCAACCAATGATTAAAAAGTCAATGATGTAACAGCTGTGATGATGGTTAACAGAGTAACGCCTGTCAAAAGTGAAGTGATTTTGACAATTCAAAGAGAATTAAGAATAAAACCAAAAAGATAATCACTTATTAATAAAGTAAGGAAGTTTATGAGCATATATGATAACTTTTTAGCAGAAATTTGAAGAGGCTTTGTCTGACTGGTCAGTAAGCGAACATATAAAGTCATAAGACTACCAGAATGAAATGATTATCAAATGTAAAAAAAGAAAAATGCTTAACAGTAGATCAGAGGTGAAATCCTGCATGTAGATTTCACATCAAAAGAAGAAAGAAAGCTGTGATTTTCCTGACTGTCTGGTGTGTAAAACTCCTTCAGTGACAAACTACATAGTTTCACAAAAGAGTGTCGTCACAAATAATTTATAATCATCACTGCTCCCAGCAAACTCAAAAAGTCTAATATCTACTGTTTGCAATTTTTAAAATTTCTTTTAAATAGCCTGTTTTTTTTGTTTTTTTGTTTGCTAAATCTGTACATCTTGTACTATTCTTAACTGTGCAGTATTATGAGAATTTTCTTCTGTTGAAAATGTAGCTTTACTGTACAGTCTATTTTTTCTGGTGTTTCTGTTTTTATATTTTTTTTGCCTTTGTGTGAATGTGTTTGCTTTACCTTTAACTTGCTGCTGGTACACCTGGATCTCCCCGCTGTTCATTAGCCTTTTCAGCAGCGCAGCAAAGGATATTTCTATTTCTGCACCACAAATTCTGACAAAAACTGGCTCATATTCAAGAAATTAATTTTTATTCATGCAATGTTGTGTTACTTTCAAAATACTAGTATGGCATTGGGCCAAAAACTTCTATACATTTTAGGCAAATTATTTTGAAACTGGGTTCACAACATTTTTAAAAAGCCCAAATAATATTTTTTTTGCTAATATTTATATTGTATAATTTGTTATTGGCCATTCACATGTACGACCTTTATTTAATCAGGATCTCTTTCACAAGAGTGTCCTGAAATTATTGGTTGCTACAGCTGGTACAATTTTGCCAACTATGTAAATTTTTTTAGCGGGCTATTAATTGTGCTACAAACTACATTTGAAAATTTAATAACTGTAACCAAACCATAAATACCAATTACCATGTCTTGGCTGTTGTGAGTTATACAAAGTTGAACTGAACAGTAAGTAAATGTTACAGAATTTAACTTTGATGGGACTAAGCAGTGCTAACCTATGCAACACTACTCTACCAATAATCTGTTAAGGCAGGTTTGAAGAACACGGCTGTCTCATTGTTAACATTTGGCCAAAACATGTTCCTTTTATTGCCACCAGCCTGTTTTTACATAAGGCGATGTCTTAAAAAAATAAATAAAAATCTGTGTCTGCTATAGCCAATTTAATTTGGTCTAGCTTTACAACGTCTGGGAAACACGTCACGATTTTTTCCATTTTTCTGTTTTTCAGAGTGTGGCCTGAATGCTATTTTTATTTGGTGTGTCGTCTCCACGATGCTGGTAGTTGGTGGTTATGGCCTCTGAAAGCTGACCGTCATCAGCCCCTAGTGGCACACATTTTTTCTTCGTGTCGCATGGGAAAAGTCAAGTGTCAAGAGGTATGGTGACTGGACCGAGACAGGTGCAGCTTTGTTATGATGTTTAAGCTTAGCTGTAAAAAAAAAAAAAGAGAAAAAAAAAAGAAGCCAAATGTTAGAGTTCAATGAGAGAAATCCGTTGGTTCTTTATGAAATGTCTTTGAAGACTGATGAAGTTTCTGCAGGGCAGCAGTGATCGGTCTGCCGAACTGGATTAGTCTGAAATGTCAAGAGGGTGAAACTGTAAGAGAGGTGAAATGACAGAGTATCAGGCATCAGCTGTGGCGGGGGGGGGGAGACCAGCCTGCTGTGTGTCATGTCCTTAAATACTGACCCCCCCCCCACACACATATGTGCACGCACACATGCTGCTCACTCATTCCTTTGTCTTACCCTCGAAGAAAATCTGCCAAGACACGCAGCTGCTCTACAGTCAGCCAGCTATATATTTAGGTCCAGACATAAAAAGATCATCTCAGCAGACTGTAACTTTAAACTGACAGCACCTTCAATTGGGCCATTTAACTACAAGTAAATACAAAGTGTGAAAACCAAGGTTTGGTTTGAGGGTGTGTGGCTTGAACCCGACACAAACATAAATACCATTTAAGACTTCAAGTCGACTTCTGATGTTTCATAGAGCTGCATAAACCACAGGGTCAAGGGACAGCGGGGGTTTCCTCTGTCTTCGTAAACCTTAAATTGACTTTTAGAACACCTTATAGACACTTTTAGAAATGTCAGAAAGGAATTAATGTAAATTTGCCACCTGTGCAAACATTTTGTTTTCTCCCTTCCGTGTCACGGGACTGGCAGCCATCATGAAAGCAGCTTTTCTAATGCAGGTCAGCAAACGACCCGGATATTTAAGATAATGCCTTGAAGAAAAGGCGAAAAAGCTTCTCAGGTGTTCTACTAGCATTCAAACACCTCAGAAAGAAAATAATACCAGGATTAGAGGGCACATGTGCAGGAAGCAAGTCAAATACACAGAAAGCCCTCCCTACAACCAGCTGGCTGAAGGAATGTATTTCTAATGCTTTGGTTCTTGACATCACACCACACACAGCGACGCTGAGGAAACTGTAGATGG